>NC_090647.1:24349876-24622376 GCF_040937935.1 Hyperolius riggenbachi
TCATGGTCTAGAGGGAAAGACAGATACCTACTACACACTAGGTTCTGGGTTCAAATCCCAGCTATGGTATATAAGCATGCTTTTCAAAAAGTACAAATCCTTAATCATGCTACTTTTCTATCGAATTGATCATAATGGAAGTATGGTTTATGCTACCGCCAGCTTTAGCATGTAGTGTGTGTCATGGTCTAGAGGGTAAGACAGATACCTACTACACACTAGGTTCTGGGTTCAAACCCAGCTATGGTATATAAGCATGCTTTTCAAAAAGTACAAATCCTTAATCATGCTACTTTTTCTATCGAATTGATCATAATGGAAGTATGGTTTATGCTACCGCCAGCTTTAGCATGTAGTGTGGGTCATAGTCTAGAGGGTAAGACAGATACCTACTACACACTAGGTTCTGGGTTCAAATCCCAGCTATGGTATATAAGCTGTTTTGAAAATCTGCAATTCCCTACTGCATTGGATGGATGGATGAGGAGGAGGAGGAGGAGGAAGGAGATTAAAATTTTTCCGACGGAATTCCGTATAAATCGGAATTCCGCGGAACTGCCCCGGTATACCGTCGGAATGGAACGGTAACGGAATTTGTATATGTCGGAATGCGGAATTGTGCCGGGAAACGGAAATCGGCTATTCCGACCATGCCTTGTGTGTGTGTGTGGTGTGGTGCGTGTGTGTGTGTGTGTGTGTGTATACAATGTGTGTGTGCGTGTGTGTGTTGGTAGGAGATGTTGATGAATTAATTGATTTAGGGTGAATTTTGGTTGAAGCCACCATTTGACCTTTTATAGACCCCTCCAGTGTCTCATCCATCCTCAGAGAGGAAGTGTCATTACACGCCTAGAATTAATTAGCAGGCATTAACACACACTGCACATACATGCACACACTCTGTGTACGCACACACACTGCACATAACATAGCTCCCAACTGTTCCTTTTTCAGAAAGACAGTCCCTCTTTAGGAACTAAAACCCTGTCCCTCTTTCAGGACTCATGTACAGAGCTGTGTAAATATATGTATTTTTCTACTGACAAATGTGTTTAATAGACTCTAAATGTTATTTCTATCATTTAAACCGATATACTTATTTTAAAAAATTAAAATAAAGAACTACTGATGAGAGAGAGGACCAGTGTGGTCTGAATGATTAAACTGCGTTGTTTACTTCTGAATTATTTCTATTATCAGTGACTAGGGGTGTGGTGGGGATGTGATTAGGGGTGTGGCAGGGGTGTGTCTTAAGGGACAGAGCATAGTTAGTAGCAAAGAATCTTTTCTCATATTTTTATTTTCAGTTAAAGCTTTTTTTTTTTCTCTTTTTGCATCATACTGTCACAGTTCTAGTTTTACAACCACACTCTGTCCATTAAGCTATAAAACAAAGCAGAAATAATGACCCTTTGAACTTCCTGCAGTAAAACCTTATCTCAAGCCATCTCTCACTGTTTCTTGGCTGTTTAAGTGCGTCAGAAATCAGGACTGTATTCCCTCCAGTGGGTTGAAGAGCTCAGAGAATCTCTTTTAATTAGATAACAACTGAAGTTTTATTTAACTCTTCCTGTACTGGAAAACAATATGAGACTCCTTTCTTTGCTAATAATGTTCTATTCATTATCCGTACTACACATACAATTCATTATCTTAATAAGCTTATTTTCACTTCAGGTTTGCTTTAAGGTGGGCATACACATATAGATTGCCAGAGCTGGATCACCACATAAAACAACCTAGGCAGGTGCCCAGGGCCTGATGGGATGTCCAGGTGCTTGGCTGACACATTTTTCTACCACTCCCAATCTTACCAAGGAACCCAGGAGGCCAGCAGAGGGAGCCAAATCTGCTATATCTGGCTTAGGTCCATTTGACATCAATCCTTCTCTGCTCTCTGTTGTAAATCGCAGAATGCTCCTGGCCATGGGAGTGCAATGAGGAGGTGCGTGGCCGGCCATTTTTTTTTTTGGGGGGGGGGGGCTTTCATGGGCACAGGATGATTCCAGGGGGCTGCAAGAAGTCTTAGGTAAGTTAAACACATTTTTTTATTTAGACTTAAGATTTCCTTTAAAGGAGACCTGTAGTGAGAGTCACTACGTCTCCGGCCTCGAAAGACAGCGAAGAGTACAACAGCAGCTCAGCAGATACCGCTGCCCTCCAAACTGCAGTCATCTCTGGTTATGAAGCAGTTCAATCCTGCTGTTTTAATGAGGACCTGTAGTGTAAATAACATAATGAATAAAATTGCTTATTTGTTTCCAATTATTTAGATTATTTAGTCAGTGTTTGACCATTGTAAAATCTTTCCTCTCCCTGATTTACATTCTGAAATGTATCACTGGTAGGGCCGGCCCGCCCATGAGGCGGGGTGAGGCGGGTTCCTCAGGCGGCAGGTAGTGGAGGAGCGGCACCAGATGAAGTGGCTGTGACTGATAGCGGGGGGAGCCAGAGCCGCGGTGAGGGCAGCCCCGACCTCTCCCTCCCTCCTCCCGGGCCACCCTCCATGCTCCCCCCTCGGACTTTAGGCAGCAGAGTTAGCGCGCAGGGAAGCGCTGCTGTACACAGCCTGTTACTCACCTCCCTGGATCCGATCGCCGCTCCCGTCCTGCTCGTCTCCTCTCTGCAATGTAGCCGCTGCTGATACATTACACACGCTGCTTATGTTTACACAGGAAGCAGCGCGTGTGTATCAGCCGCTAGGCAGAGAGGAGACCAGCTGCCAGCAGGGCGGAGGGAGCGGCGATCGGATCCAGGGAGGTGAGTAACAGGCTGTGTACAGCAGCGCTTCCCTGCGCGCTAACTCTGCTGCCTAAAGTCCGAGGGGGGGAGCATGGAGGGCGGCCCGGGGAGAGGGAGGGAGTGGTCGGGCTGCCCTCCCCGCGGCTCCGGCTCACCCCTCCGCCATTATGAGGGGGCACCTACCTGGGCAAGCTACCTATCTATCCTATACTGGGGGGCACCTAACCTAATCTAACCTGTTTTGGGGCAGCTACCTATCTATCCTATACTGGGGGGCACCTACCTAATCTAACCTGTTTTGGGGGCAGCTACCTATCTATCCTATACTGGGGGGCACCTACCTAATCTAACCTGTTTTGGGGGCAGCTACCTATCTATCCTATACTGGGGGGCACCTACCTAATCTAACCTGTACTAGGGGCAGCTACCTATCTATCCTATACTGGGGGGCACCTACCTAATCTAACCTATACTGGGGGCCAGCTACCTATCTAACCTATACTGGGGGGGCAGCTACCTATCTAACCTATACTGGGGGGCAGCTACCTATCTAACCTATACTGGGGGCAGCTACCTATCTAACCTATACTGGGGGGCAGCTACCTATCTAACCTATACTGGGGGGCAGCTACCTATCTAACCTATACTGGGGGGCAGCTACCTATCTATCCTATACTGGGGGGCAGCTACCTATCTAACCTACACTGGGGGGCAGCTACCTATCTAACCTACACTGGGGGGCAGCTACCTATCTAACCTATACTGGGGGGCAGCTACCTATCTATCCTATACTGGGGGGCACCTACCTAATCTAACCTGTACTGGGTTGGGGCAGCTTCCTATCTATCCTATACTGGGGGGCACCTACCTAATCTAACCTGTACTGGGGGGCAGCTACCTATCTGACCTATACTGGGGGGGCAGCTACCTATCTAACCTATACTGGGGGCAGCTACCTGTCTATCCTATACTGGGGGCACCTACCTAATCTAACCTGTACTGGGGGCAGCTACCTATCTATCCTATACTGGGGGGCACCTACCTAATCTAACCTGTACTGGGGGGCAGCTACCTATCTAACCTATACTGGGGGGCAGCTACCTATCTAACCTATACTGGGGGGCAGCTACCTATCTAACCTATGCTGGGGGGCAGCTACCTGTCTAACCTATGCTGGGGGCAGCTACCTATCTAATCTATACTGGGGGCACCTACCTAATCTAACCTGTACTGGGGGCACCTACCTAATCTAACCTATACTGAAGGGCAGCGACCTAATCTAACCTATACTGGGGGGAAGCTACCTATCTAACCTATACTGGGGGCACTTATCTAACCTGTATTGGGGGCACCTACCTACCTAGCTAGCCTATACAGGTGGCAACTATACTGGCTACCTATACTGGGGGCACCTACCTAACTAACCTATACTGGGGGTACCTACCTATCTAACCTATGCTGGGGGCAACTATACTGGCTACCTATATTGGAGGCACCTACCTAGCTAACCTGTACTGGGGGCACCTACTTATCTAACTTATACCGGGGGGGGGGGGGGTGCCTGCCTATCTAACATACTGGGGGCAACTATACCGGCTACCTATACTGGAGGCAACTACCTGGCTAACCTATACTGGGGGCAACTTTACTGGCTCACCCATGCCTGGCCACCTATACTCGGGGGGGACCTATAGCTGGCTACCTATACCGGGGGGGGGCGCAATTTTTACACCCTCGCCCTGGGTGCATTTTAGCCTAGAAACTGCACTGTTGCCGCCGGCCTCCGAGTCCGATGACTCCGAGCTCTGCGGCCTCTCCTGTCTCCTCCAAGGCTGCATGCTGGTGACGCTGCCTAGTGCCTAAGCCTGCTGATTTGATGGCGGCGGCTGCCGCCCACTCTGCTGCCCTGGCTGCGGCTGATTGTCACGGTCAGTCACTGAGCAGCGAGCGCCGCCGACGTGACGATGATAAGGCTGGCTGGCTGCCGCCGGCCGCCGCTCACTGGCCCAGCGCGAGATCCCTCAGATCCGAGATGGAGCATGCCCGCCGCAGACCGCAGCCGTCTGTCCCCTGCCAGTGCAGGATGCATGCTGGATGCGGATGCCCGCTCTTCGCCGCCGCCAGACCCGGAGGGAGACCCAATCCCCGGTGAGTCAGTCACTCACTTTGCTGCGTCACTCAGGCTTTCCTTCGCGGACACGGTCGGTTGTGTGGGGGATGTAATGTTATGTAGAAATATTGGGGGGGGGGGGGGGGGCGCCTTTACGATCTTTGCCTCAGGCAGCAGAAAGTCCAGGACCGGCCCTGATCACTGGTGGTGACATCATTAGTTCTGCCAGGTGATCTGTATGGAATGTTAGTTACTGAGAGTTCTATGCACAGAGGGAGATGCTCCTTGCTTGGCAGTTGGAAAAAGCCATTATTTCCCACAATGCAATGAGGTTCACAGAGAGCAAACTGTCAGGACCACGGTCATGACATCACACTGTGGGAGGGGCTTCACCACAATATCAGCCATACAGACTTTCTCATGGGAAAGGGCAGACCAAAATAACTATGGTAGCATCTTACTAACCATCTCTGGTTAAAGCTCTTAATATAAACCGCCATGGTCGTCTCCACAGCTTCAGAAAGTCAGTGACCCGGCAATTCCACTAGATTAAAAAAATAAATAAAAATAGCAGTTAGATGGTGAATGTTTACAGTGGTTACCTGGGTCATATTAGACCGTAGTGACGGTTTCTAAAACATCACAGTCACATGAACGTACCTGTGAGAAATTCTGCTGTAATAATGAATGCAGGCTTGTCTGGAAGTTTTGCAAAAGAAATATTAACTACAGGTAACGACTAATACTAACACTACGCAATTTTTTTCCGGCATATGATCGAATCTGCCGAAGAAGCTAGCCATACCTGCACCCACCAGCCATGGCTGCACCCCTGCAGATACGCCACTGTTTCAGCACATGGGTGATTCCGCTAGCGGGCAGCAGGCTTTGCCCCGCCTGACACACTGGCCGCTGTGTTCCGTGTGTAGTAAGGAGATTGCTGTGTTTTCTTTCTCCCAGTCCTGCAATGACAAATATCTGGAATAAATGATTGCTGAGCATGTTTGTGTGGGTATAAATTGGCCTAGTTACTGCCAGTTAATATCGACCAGCAGCCATAGATCTCCCAGGTACGGTTACCACAGCAGAGGCTGGCAGATCTCCATCTCACCTGCTGTGTAACAGATCAATAACGAGGCCATTAGGCAGATCCTGTGCTGTACGCTGACGCCGGGGGTCTCACAAAGCCCAGCTCACTTCCTGTCACACATCTGCCTCCCTCCCATTACCGACTCCGGGCGAGAGGTGACAACGGCAAAGTCACCGACAGGAGACGTGACGCTCCTCTGCTCTGTGCCCACCCATCCGGCATACTGGCGCAGACGGGGGTCATATCAGCACTGAGCGAGGCAAATGCACAAAGCAATTAAATTATAAGTGTTACCTTTACATCCCTTGTGTATGTCTGCTCACCTGCAGCTGTGCACCTTTCCATACGGCCTAACTTTTTAATGACTGCTCCACGCCAATCCGCGTGGACGCAGTGGCAGCCCCAGGAACTCCTATCGCCAATTGCAGTCCTGGGGGCGTGTTGTGCAGGAGATCGCATGCACAGCTGTGCACGCATCTCCTGCTCGGGGGGCGGAGCTCCACTCCGTCATCAGTCTCCCAGCGGCGATCGCTGCTAGGAGATTGTTAGACGTGGACACCGCCTTCTATTTACAGTGTACCGCTCTGCGATCTACGACAGCGCTGTACTGGGGACAGCCGTGTGACACGACTGTCACCCTGGGACCCACAGGAGTGATCGGCTGTCATTGGCTGATGCCTATGACAGCTGATCATGGTGATTGGCTGGCGGGCCTGCCACAAAAAATAAACATAAATACTTAAAAAAATACATAAAAAAATAAATAAACATGCCAGCGGTGATCAGACCCCACCAACAGATAGCTCCGTCGGTGGGCATAAAGGGGGAGAGGGGGAATCACTTGTGTGCTGAGTTGTACGGCCCTGCAGCGAGCACTTAAAGCTGCAGTGGCCTAATTTGTGAAAAATAGCCTGGTCAGTGGTCACGGGGGGGGGGGGGGGGGGGGCAAGCCTGTGGTCCTTAAGTGGTTAAAGGGAACCTGAAGTAAGAGGCATATAGAGGCTGCCATATTTATTTAACTATACAAACTGCCTGGCAGTCCTGTGCCTCTAATACTTTTAGCCATTGACCCTGAACAAGCATGCAGCAGATCAGACGTTCCTGACATGAATTTGCTGTCCCATCAAAATAACTCCACATACACTAAACCCTTGGCAACGTACTGTAAGGCTGCTTTCACATTGGGACGTTACAGGCGCACGTTAGAGCAGCCTGTAACGCAGCCCAACTCAGTAATGAAAAATCCATGTGCTGTTCACAGTGCCCACGTTGCGTTAGAGCAGGGGTCTCAAACTCGCGGCCCACGGGCCATTTGCGGCCCTCGATACAATATTTTGTGGCCCTCGCCGGCAAAAGCTTCCTTATAGTTCGCTTCAGTCAGTGCTCCCAAGTAATCCGACGCATCCCCGCCGCTAAACGAGTGCTGCAGAGCCCCCAAATCGCCCGGGGGGCAATCCGCCAGGCATTTCCTGGAAGAGGCAGAGCTTTCAGCTTTAGCTCTGCCACTCCTGATGCCGCACGGATCGCCGCCTCTCCCCGCCCCTCTCTGTGAAGGAAGAGTGAGAGGGGCGGGCAGAGGCGGCGATGCGCCGCGACTGTGAAATCCCTTATGCGGCCCAGCCTCATCCTGACTTTGCCTCCTGCGGCCCCCCAGGTAAATTGAGTTTGAGACCCCTGCGTTAGAGTATAATGCTGCACGTTGTATGAAAGTGCAGCATGCTGTGCGTTATACTGGGTTTTTGCCGCGTTAGACTGCTTGCACATGCGCAGTAATTAGCCACATGGCTAATTAATATTCACTGCACTGCTGATGTGCAGTGTTTTCTTCCTGGAGCGGTCGCTTTGTGCGCTGATTGGCTGGCGGGACCACGTGATGCGGAGTGTTCTGATCACCTGGTCTCTGCAGTCTATACTGCACACCAAGAGCTGCATAACGCGGCTCACTCTGGCGTCCTCCTTCAACACCACCAGGCGTTGCGTTACGGGCACGTTATGCGACCTTAACGTCGCATCCAACGCAACGTCTTAGTGGGAAAGAGGTCTAAATGTAGAATTTTAAAAGTTCTGCCCAATTAGACATCCCCTTCCCCCCTGGGTCATGCTGCTGATGACGAGGTCTCAGGTGTGACTGGGGAGCGATATGCTTCCGTGTGCAGCCTACTTCCATTATGTAGAACCCCCCACTTTCATGTGTAGCCTCCTCCTCCCATCATGGAGTACCCCCCTTACCTATGCAACCTCCTCCTTTCTTTATGGAGTACCCCCTTCCATGTGCAGACTCCTCCTCCTATTATGGAGCACCCCTTAGAGAAAAAACAGCGCCTATGGATAACACTGAAATCCACCCAGGGGAAGAGAGTGGGGCTGGGGGGTGGTGCACCATCCAAAAAATGAAAGGAGCGGTCATTTTATGGAATTGGTTGTGTCCAAGTTGGCGTGAAGCATGGCCTATGAGACTGAAGAATGGCAATAGGCCAGCCTGTACATATCCCCCAAATAAAAATAAGGCAGCTTGTTCCCCCCCAAAAAAATATAACCAGGCAGCAGAATGTCCGCCAGTTAAAAACTACGATCTATATGGAAAACACCAGGGATACTATGGTGCAGCCCCCCAGTACCAGGCGCCAATGGCACATGCCATACCTGCACCCCTGTAGATACGCCTCTGGCACCGCCTCCCCTTCCATGTGCATACATCATCCTTCTCCCCTTATTGAGCGTCTCCTCTTATTGAGCAACGCCTTTCATGCGCAGCCTCCACCCTCCCCCGCCATGTGCAGCCTCCACCCCTTATCTCCCCGCCCATTTCCACATGCAACCCCTCCCCCGCCCATGTGCAGCCTCCTCCTCCGTTCCAGGACCTGATCTGATCTGGAAATCTGGGCCTGACACATGTAAGCCAGAGTTAGGCTCACTGATGTAATCGCTTAGTTAATATCATGAAAGTAAAGTTACAAAGTAAGTTCTTGTTTCCCGTTGAGGACGGCGGTGTTTTCCAGCAGCCAAAATACCCGACGCGTTTCAGCCTATTTCCCCAGACGTGTCACGGAATAGACACATCAAAGGCGGAGGATTTCCGCACAAGGTGAAATAATTAGGGTGGAAAGAGATAGGAATTTCCACCTGACAGACAGAACTTTTCTCGGGGGGCTCGGAGGGATTCGGGCTGCGCAGGCGCGTCCAATCCGCACGCCGTGAAAATGGTAATCATCTTCTCTTTAGCCTCGGCAATCACTTGTAATTCAGAGTAAACGTCCTAATGAGCGTTTCGCCTTCCGCTCTGCGCCGGCCTGGAAATTCGAGCGAGAGGAACATTAGGCAACCTGCGGGATTGCCACCAACCGCCGCGGAGAGAGCGAACCGTGCCCGGCAAGAGCTGCCATTACCATGCGGCAAACAGAGGGGATACAGGAAGCGTATAGAACTTTCTCAGAATATTTATTTATCGTTTTTAGAACAAACAAAAATTAGATTTTTTTTTCAAAATAGTAACATTCTAAAGTTTTATAAATTGACGGTTAATTTTATGTTTATTTATGTGTGTTTAAAGTTAACCTGTAAAGACAAAAATCTCCCTCAGGGGGTACTCACCTTGGGAGGGAGAAGCCTCTGGATCCTAAAGGGGTTTCCCTGCCCTCCACCGTCCTCTCCATTCTGCTCTGGGACCCCGAAGTGTGGCCTCCCCACCCATGTGCGCTAGCTCTGTCCTGCTTGGGCACCGGCGGAAATAGTCCAGCCCAATCGGGTCTGTGCTACTGTGCGGGGGCAGATTGCTCGCGCCTCTGGTGGTGCAGACCCTATCCAGCTTTTTCCTAAGAAAGCAGAGCAGGGCGGAGCAACAGCGCCTGCACAAGGCACTGGCAACCAGAATTTCAGGGAACCCAGTGCTGGAATGAGGGGGTGGAGGAGGATGGGGAAAGTATCTTTAGGATCCAGAAGCTTCCCCCTTCTGAGGTGAGTACCCCTTAGGGGCACTTTTTGTTTTGTTACAGGTGCACTTTAAATTTTACATCCTGAAGCTATTGTGTGCAAGTTGGATTTTATGGCTCTGTCAGGCCGCTTTTACACTTGGTGCAAAAAACAGTAAGTAGGGGTGTGACTGGAGGCGTTGGAGGAACATAACTAGGGGTGTGGATGGAGAAGGACTGGGGGTGTAGCATGGGGGGTGGCTAGAGGTGTGGCAAGAGCATGGCTGGAGGTGTGACTATGTCTGTGACTGGAGGTGTGGCAGGAAAAATCACTATGGCCTAGTCCAAAACCTGTCGCTTCTGTCACATTTCTACTGCCTACTGTAAGTGACAGCAACATAGGAGAAAAGTCATTTATGGCTCATGTTAGTCTGGAAGAAATGTACTTCTTATTTTTTTTTTATTTAAAATGTTAAGATTTTCACGATAGTGGTCCTTTAATTATCTCAAAATGTTCTGAAGTTTTGGGTAAAAACAGTAACGTTTGTGAAAGTTCCATTTTATATCGCTAAGCTGGGACTCTTCTTTCCTAGTTGGAGTTTCTCGGTTGTAACTCAGAGGGCGTTGTTTAGCCAGTTACCAAGCGCTGTTACAATATATCCCAGGTTCCTATGGAAACGATGGATCCAAGGACACTTGTGTCTATAAAGAAATATCAGTATTTGTAGTTATATTAAACTCCACGCGTTCTGAATAGGGGTTTCTGCAGGTAGTGTTTGGGGGTGGGGGGAGCAACTAGGGATGATCGGAATCAACAAATTACGATTTTGCAACATTTTGCGTACATTTTCGCAATTACGCTTATACGTAATTACGATTTGCAAGTTCAATTCATTTTGTGTAGTCATTCATAATTTTGTGAAATTTCACGTAATTTCTTGCCAATTTTAGCAGTGAATAGCAACGCCCCCATATATGCTATTGACGGCAAAATTGCTACATATGTTAGGGAGAATTATGGGTACAGGTCAAAAAAAAGAATTTTGCAAACATACCTTACAGTTTTTAAGAAACTCGATTTTAAAAATGCTAGTAAAAATGGTTTTTAAACTTAGAAAAATGACATATTTAAAATCGAGTTTCTCAAAAACTACAAGGTCTTTTTGAAAAATTATTTTTGTGACTAATACCCACTATTCTGCTTAACATATGTGGCAATTTTGGTAGTAATAGCATGTAGGGGGGGGCTTTGCTGTTAACCTCTAAATTCGGCACAAAATTATGCAAAATTTTGCAACAATTACACGAAAAATTACGCAGCATTTTGAAATACTACTATTACATATGAAATTAATTACGATTTTCTCTGAAGTTTCACATTACGATTACGATGCGTAATTGCACATTTCGATGCAAAATTTTGCATATGCAAAATTTCGGTCCACCACTGGGAGCAAGGTGTTGCCATAGTTAGAGGAATAACCTCCCAAGTGCAATATACTATCCTCTTCAATAACTAGCAAAATATTATTCCTCATATCCTAATCAGTATACTGTATCTGCACTCAGGGCCATTTCTGGGCACAGGCCATACAGGCAAAAGCCTTGGGCTCCCTCTAGTGTACAGTGTATGTTATTTTAGTTCCCATAGCAGGGTGTGTCCTGCTTGGTTTGCTCCCTCCCCTCTCCATAGTGTGTCTTTTGTTTGAGTGGAGGACAGGTGACACAGGCAGGACTGGTGTTAAGAACTATGGGGCCCTACGGGGCCCTGGGCAAAAATTAAATGGTGTCTATTCTGATTCACAACTACCCTCTCCACCCCGGAAGCAGCATTAGGTGGACCCTTTGTCTCTCCCTGCCCCATTTGCGCTTGTGTTCCACTGGGCCCAAGAGCTGAATGACTGACCTCCCACCTCCAGGTCTCCCTGCGAGGGAATGGGGGTCCTCGGGCCCCCCGTAGCGTATTGGCGGTGGGAACTCACCCGCCTCTCCGGCCGCCACGCCCCTCCATCAGTCTGCATCCTCGCTGACTGCCTCTCCTGAGTGACTCTGTTAGTGAGTCTGCCATGCTTCCGGGTCACAAAGAGGAGGCAATCGGCCTTCGAGGATGAAGAAGATGGAAGCTCACAGATTGATAGACAGGGGCGTAGGGCCTGTGGTCGCAACGGTCGCCTCGGCGACCGGGCCCGGCTCCTGAAGAGGCGGGGGAGGGGCCCGGGGGGCCCATGTCCGTTTGGACTCGGAGATCCCTGCGTGCGTTATTGGGAGGGGGGAGCTGCAGCCGTGGGGAGGGCAGCCCGACCTCTCCCCGGGCCCCCCCCCTCAGATGCAGAGTGCGCGGCGCACGGAAGCGCTGTAGGCAGAACTCACCTGCCTGCGTTCCAAGCGCCGCTGGTCTCCTCCCGCTCTGCATAGATCTGCTGTTACACACTGCTTCCGGCTAAACAGGAAGCAGTGTGTAACAACATCTATACAGAGCGGGAGGAGACCAGCGGCGCAGGGACGGAGGTGAGTTCCGCCTACAGCGCTTCCGTGCGCTGCGCACTCTGCATCTGAGGGGGAGAGGAAGGGAGGGAGAGGGCAGCTAGCGACCTACCTACCTACCTAACCTATCCTGGGGGGCAGCTACCTACCTAACCTACCCTGGGGGGGCAGCTACCTACTTAACCTATCCTGGGGGGCCAGCTACCTACCTAACCTATCCTGGGGGGGCCAGCTACCTACCTAACCTATCCTGGGGGGCCAGCTACCTACCTAACCTATCCTGGGGGGCAGCTACCTACTCTAACCTATCCGGGGGGGCAGCTACCTACTCTAACCTATCCTGGGGGAAAGCTACCTAATCTATCCTGGGGGGCAGCTACCTAACCTATCCTGGGGGGCACCTACCTCATCTAACCTATACTGGGGGGCAGCTACCTAATCTAACCTATACTGGGGGGCACCTACCTATCTAACCTGGGGGCACTTAATTGTCTAACCTGTATTCGGGGCACCTAGCTAGCCTATACAGGTGGCAACTATACTGGCTACCTATATTGGAGGCACCTACCTAACTAACCTATACTGGGGGCACCTACCTATCTAACCTATGCTGGGGGCAACTATTCTGGCTACCTATATTAGAGGCACCCACCTAGCTAACCTGTACTGGCGGCGCCTGCCTATCTAACCTATACTGGGGGCAACTATACTGGCTACCTATGCTGGAGGCACCTACCTGGCTAACCTATACCGGGGGCAACTATACTGGCGTACCTATGCCTGGCTACCTATACTGGGGGGACCTATAGCTGGCTATAGGGATTCGGATATGTGTGTGCGTCGGGTGTTGCCGGGGGAGGGGGGGCTGTTGTTGCCGTGGGGGGGGGGCCCACATCCAGATTCCGCATCGGGGCCCAGAGGTTTGTAGCTACGCCACTGTTGATAGAGTGTGGCGGCCGCTGGAGAGGTAAGTTTACTCCACTGACCAATATTTACTTGCCTGGAGGCAGGGCCGGTTTAAGCAACAATGGGGCCCCAGGGCAAAATAAACCTGGTGGGCCCCACCAACAGATACACCGGAACAAAAATCGGCATTAAGGGACCTTTTTTGCAGCTGGTATAGTCAGGGTTTGAAGCCCCAATCGGTCGGAGCTCCACATTCTGGCTATCCCAGCCTGCATGGGGGACAAGGGGTTAAAAAGTTTCAGGAGGGGGGACCCCACATAATTTTAAAAAAAAAATTCCCACACTCTAAACATAAAAAAAAGTAATTGGGAAAATAGGAAAAAATGCCAGGGATCTTCATACAGCCATATTGCGGCTGTATAGCGATCCCTGGCCAAAGAGCTGCGGCTGCGTATGGACCCCCTGGAAACCCCGTCAGGAAATGTATTGCTCTTTCTTTTGATGCATGTAAAATTACACTACCGTTAGGTTTGCTACTAAAAGTGACATTTACCGCATTTAAAAGTACACTTTTTTCCTTCAAAACTTTAAAATCGATTTTCTCAAAAACTTTGAGGTCTTTTTGAAAAATTGTTTTTTTCCTCTTATTTTCAATGATCTCCTTAACATATCCTGCAAATTTGGGGTCTCTAGCATTTAAGGTGGATTTGCTATTAACCATTAAAGACGGCATGTTTTTAAATGTGTATTTTTTTTCCTTTGAAACTTTAAAATCGATTTTCTCAAAAACTATAAGGCCGATTTGAAATTTTTTTTTTCCTCTTGTAGCCACTGGGGGACCCTACAAGCTCTGGGGGCCTGGGGCAATTGCCCCCTTTGCCTCTATGGTAGCGCCGGCCCTGCCTGGAGCCTGTTCTGGAGCCCTGGGACGTTGTTGATGTTGCAGAGTGTTCTGTACACACAGATAGGTACATCATACACCACCATCAGGTAATGCAGTAAATACAGGAAATAACAATGTCATAGAGATCATCATCACATCTTGTGGTTGTTTTACTATACTGCAGTTTATGTAATAATCCTGTTGATACTTCCAACAGATGCCCAGCTATAGGTGTCACCACCTGTATCCAGGTACCAGCCCTGGATACAGGTGGTGACACAAAATAAGTCAGAAACAGCCCTGTTTGCACTTCCTGTGTTGGGATATTGGAAGTTTTAATTTGAATCAGGATAATACCAGTTATTAGATTTGGGTAATCAGCCTTCTTCAGACTCTGTCCCTGTAGCCTGGGATAGCAATGAGAATCAATTTCTGTAATTTTGCCACTTCCATTGCTACCTGACCTCAGCCATCAGGATGTGGTGCTGTCAGCTGGGTAACGGCAGGCAACAGTCACTGCCGGAGTCACTCCTTACGTCTGTGCATTCACACCGTGCCTCGCGTCCTCTCCTTCCTGTCACCGCAGCGTCTGCTGATTAAATGTTCCAGTTCATTAGAGGGACATTAATGAACACCCCCTCAGGCTGCAGCTGCATTGCCGGCCCAGCTGTGCCTCTGAGCACATCTGAACCCTGGAAAGTGCGCGTCACTGCAACCGACAGACCTCCCACCTCCTCGCGGACGCGCGACATCCCGGGGGGAGCTGACTGTGAGCTGCGGCACAGACAGAGGAGGGATATAACGGGGAAAGTAGCTCTATTAACCATTTACCGCCATCCTAACGTATTAAAACGTCATGCTTACCGCTATTAACAGCAACATGACGTTTTAATACGTCGCGCATTCCCGCCGCTGCTACCGCCGTGTGTGCGCCGCTACCGCCGCCATTACCGTCGGGATCCCGTGCTGGGCGATTGGGGAAGAGGACTGAACAGTCCTCTACCCAATCGCAGTGCCTGGAGTGAATGGACGTGACCGCGAACAGCGGCTACGTCCATTCACATAAACAGGAAATGTAACAGTTTAATAAAGTGTGTAAAAAAAAAAAAAAAAAAAGTGAACACGTCCTATGAGTGTTCACCAGCGCCATCTTGTGGCCAAAAAGTATATTACACTTACAAAATACATACATTTTCAAGTATATACACATCATTAATAAAATTACACTTCCAACCCTCCCCCCCAAAAAAAACACTTGTAAAAAAAAAAATCAGCTTAAAAAAATAAATAAATAGTTGCCTTAGGGACTCAGCTTTTTTTATTCTATATTTTATGGGGGAAAATTAATTGTAATTTATTACATAGGGGCTTGTAATTATGGCCAGAACAAACAGAAAAAGAACCACTTATATTTCAAAATAATATACTGTCGCCATACATTGTGGTAGGGACATAATCTAAACGGTTTAATTATCGGGACCACTGGGCAAATACAACGTGTTTGTTTTATCCACAGGAGAATGTTTAATTTTAAAACTATAAAGGCTGAACACTGAGAAATAATGATTTTTTTTCTTTTTTTTTTCTGTTTTTCTCATTAAAATGCATTTAGAATAAAAAAATTCTTAGCAAAATGTACTATCCACAGAAAGCCTAATTGGTGGCGAAAAAAACGAGGTATAGATCATTTTCTTGTGATAAGTAGTAATAAAGTTATTAGGGAATAAAAGGGAGGAGCGCTGACAACTGAAAATTGCTCTGGTCCGTTAGGATAAAAACCCTTGGGGGTGAACTGGTTAAAGGCAACCTTAACTGAGAGGGATATGGATGTTTCCTTTTAAACAATACCAGTTGCCTGGCAGTCCTGCTGATCTATTTGGCTGCAGTAGCGGCTGAATCACACGCATGCAGCTAATCCAGTCTGACTTCAGTCAGAGTACCTGATCTGCATGCTTGTTGACGGGCTGTGGCTAAACGTAATAGAGACACGGGAACACTGCAGGGGAGTCAGGCATCTGGTATTATGTTAAAAAGAAAAATCCATCATTCTCAGTTTAGGTTCCCTTTTAACAGCAGCATTTAACCGCTGACAAAGCAGATAATCCAGTGTCACACTGTTTCGGCACATAATCGGTCCCTTGCCGCGAGATCTCCACTAATTACATAGGGCGCCAAACACAACCGTGCCAAAACCTCCTCAGTGCCGAAGCTGCAGGTGCTGAGATTGCCCAGCGATCAGGTCTTTTCGGCCTGCTTCTCTCTAGTGCCGGGTGGTTTCTGATGGTTTTCACAGATGGTGCAGTCACTGCCAGGCCTCATGTCCTTAAAGGGCCACTATCGCGAAAATGTTAAAATGTAAAATACATGTAAACACATACAAATAAGAAGTACGTTTCTTCCAGAGTAAAATGAGCCATAAATTACTTTTCTCCTTTGTTGCTGTCACAGTAAGCAGTAGAAATCTGACAGAACCGACAGGTTTTGGACTAGTCCATCTCTTCATGGGGCATTCTCAGTATGGCTTTTATTATTTTGAAAGAGACAATCCCTGAAAAGGATTTATATAAAGATGCAGACCGCCCCCCCCTACCTGTTGTCACACATTTTTGGCAGTTGGGCAGAGCCACTGCCATTCACTAAGTGCTTTTGAAAATAAAGAAATCCATGAGAATCCCCCATAAGGAGCTGGGCTAGTCCAAAACCTGTCAGTTCTGTCAGGTTTCTACTACCTACTGTAAATGACAGCAACATAGGAGAAAAGTCATTTATGGCTCATTGTACTCTGGAAGAAATGTACTGCCTATTTGTATGTGTCTACGTTATTTAAAATGTTATGATTTTCGCAATAGTGGTCCTTTAAGGACAACTGAAGCGAGAGGGATACGGAGGCTGCCCTATGTAATTCCTGTTTAACAATGCCAGTTACCTGGCAGCCCTGCTAATCTATTTGGCCGCAGTAGTGTCTGAATCACACCAAAAACAAGCATGCAGCTAATCTTGTCAGATCTGACAACAATAATGTCAGAGACACCTGATCTGCTGCATGCTTGTTCAGGGGCTATGGCTAAATGTATTAGAGGCAGAGGATCAGCAGCGCTCCAGGCAATGTGCATTGGTTAAAAGGAAATAAATATGGCAGCCTCCATATCCCTCTCCCCTTGGGTTCCATCTACACAATACCTGTTGCCTGGCATCCAGCTAATCCTAATTGATGCCAAACACCGCAAAGCTCACAAACTTGGTCATTGAGTAATTGAGTAATTGTGTGTTAGGGTTAGGAAAGTGGGTGGAGCCAACACCAGCCAAATACATAATCGGGAATGCTGGGTCATACGGGGGCGGAGACAAATACAAATTTCACTGAGCAAATGTAAACTGCAGCCATTCTTATGCTGGGCATACACGGTAAGTTTTGTACCGTGTAATCGAGCCGCCGGCTCGATACCGGCGCGTCCCCGCAGGCGCCCGGATTGATTCCCGCTCGTCCCCGTGGGCGCTTCTTATCTTCCGCTTGTTTATTCTTTTGTCCTGCCCGGTATCGAGCGCGGAATCGATCCGGCGGGGTATCGGACACGTCGGAAATTATGAATCGAGCCATCAGTGGCTCGATTACACTGTACAAAACGTACAGTGTATGCCCAGCATTACACTGTTAATGGCAGGGTTCTCATACTTGACACAGTGGGTCACTTGGTGACTGGGATTCATATTCAGAAAGTAGGTGGAGCCTATAAAAGCCAATCAAAATTCACCTATTGATTTTCAAGGGGAATATTTACATTGCTGCCATTCTTGCACTGTTTTTTGTTTGTTTGTTTGTTTTTGAAAATTCTTTTTATTAAACTTTTCATCAACAATACAAAAAACATACACAAACGAACATGTACCCAAATCTTCAGCACACACAGGTGAGGAGGGAGAAGGAAAAAAAAAAAAAAAATTACATGAACAAATAGTTTCTTACAAGTCACAAGCAATTACAGTGGATAATTACTGCGGCAGAAGGAATATATGAGATGTTTAACATCCTAGTGCCCAACCTTAATAATACTTTATATTTACCCGAGCTAAGTAGTATTCAATGCTATAATATGTATGGCAACGCATCAGCATAGCATGCAAAGAGCTCAGAGGGAAGAACATCCACATAATACAGATGTACATAGAGGGAACTTTTGAATTGTACAGAAAGATCATCGGTGCATGCAGAGAGAATATTATACAGTATCTTTATTCGAAGTCCACTTTTTTTGAATTTGGGTGCGCACCCTCTTGCAATGTAGGCAGCTTTGTATAAGTGAAGGAATTATTTACTAACTTTTTCCAATATTGGATAGTAGGCGGGGCACATTGTTTCCAATTTAAAATAATCGCTTTCCTATAGCAGAATAGGAGCAGGCCTATCAAACTCCTTTGAGCTCTAGTAGGAGCAAGAGTGTGTACATTTCCCAGAATGCAGTATAATGGCTCAGGTGCAACATGTGTCTTGGCAACAGACCCAACAATTTTACAGATCTCTTCCATAAATCGGCAATCAAGGGGCAGTCTCAGAAAATGTGCTCAAAATCAGCCTGGGCAGCGCCGCAACGCCAGCAGAGGCCAGAGCTTGCTTGGTCAAATTTAAGTAGTTTATATGGAGTTAGGTAGGATTCATTCTTGCAGTGTTAATAGCACAAGCCTCTTGCCCCAGGTGCAGTTTGTTGAATTCTTAAACAGGCGGCAAAATGAATGGCAGTTTAGGCGCCAAAACCTGACCTTTAGGCGCCAAAACCTGACCTTGCCCCAGGCGCAACTTGGTCTTGATCCGTCCCTGGGGTTCCCAAACTTTGCACAGTCGGTCACTGGGTGACTGGGATTAATATTCAGAAAAGTGGGCGGAGCCTACAAAAGCCAATCAAAACTCACCTATTGATTTTCAAGGGGAATATTTAATTGCTGCCATTCTTGCACTGTTAATGGCACAAGCCTCTTGCACTGTTAATCACCTGTACCTGGTACAGTTGGCCATTGGGTGATTGGGGTTCAAATTCAGAAAAGGGGTGGAGCCAAAGCCAATCAGATTTATTTTATTTCAATGCAAATTATTGATACCAAAGACCACAAAGTTTACAAACTTGGTCATTAAGTAATTGAGTAATTGTGTGTTAGGGTTAGGAAAAGTGGGCAACGCCGGGTCATCAGCTAGTCTTTCATACATCAGTAGTGTCTGACTCACACACCTGGCACAAGCAAGCAGCAAATGCAATCAAACTTAAAATGAACAGGAAGCGTAGCAATGGAGCTCCTCCTGGACAGTGCACAGTGCGCAGACGTGACCGTACTTGCGCAGACGCAGTACAGCCATGCTTGTGCATGAAGAGGAGCAAGTCAATCATATCAGACTTAACAAAGAACATGAGCCGAAGCGAGGGCAGCCTCTAGAACCCAATGAGGCTTCCTGCCCTGTTCCCCTGTCGTCGGCCACTGCCCAGGATCCTCCAGCTGAGGCAGCACTGCTCTTCTGGCACGAGTGTGGCCATGGCTGGATTTCAGGCAAGGCCACCAAGGCCATGGCCTAGGGCACCAGGAAAGCAAGGGGCAGACTGTGGGCAGCAGGGTGGTAGTTCCAGTTAGCCGGCCGATCATTCATCCTGCTACACAGAGTTTGCACAATGCGGTGGGCGGCTACCAGCAGCTGGATCTGGCACTTGGGGGGATAAAGGGGCAGCGAATAGGCACTTACAGTGATCTCTGAGCCATCTGTCACTCACCGAACGTACCCATTCCCGAAGGAGCTTACAATCTAATCCTTGCCATCATGCCACTAACTATCCTCAGAGGAGCCTACAATCTAATCCCTGCTGTGTTGGGGGAGGGGAGGGGGGGGGGGTAGGATGCTGTAGGTCTCAGGGTAGCTGGTTATAATGGGCCTTGGGAGGTAAAAAGCACAAATCCGGCCCTGAGTGTGGCACAGGCTTGTGTGTGAGTGGCTCCAGCTTACTGGACTGTTCTTGAAGAAGAGCGCAGCGCGATCAGATCTTCTGAGGGTCCATGAGCGGCTGCAGAGAACGATGTGGGTGAAGCCTCATTAGGATCCAGAGGCTTTCCTCTCCTTAGGTGAGTATGGCATTTTGTACCCAAGCTTAGGCTCAGGTACAATTGAGGCTGGTTTTACACTTGAGCTTATCAGTGCAACGCATTGCGCGCACCGCATCACACCGCAGAAACCAGCCAGAAGCAAGCACCTGTGCCGACAGCGTCATATGCATAGGCCCACCCCCGCTCAATGACATACTCCCTGCTGGGCAGAGTGCACTGACAGCGTCATATGCATAGGCCCACCCCCACTCAATGACATACTCCCTGCTGGGCAGAGTGCACTGACAGCGTCATATGCATAGGCCCACCCCCACTCAATGACATACTCCCTGCTGGGCAGAGTGCACTGACAGCGTCATATGCATAGGCCCACCCCCACTCAATGACATACTCCCTGCTGGGCAGAGTGCACTGACAGCGTCATATGCATAGGCCCACCCCCACTCAATGACATGCTCCCTGCTGGGCAGAGTGCACTGACAGCGTCATATGCATAGCCCCGCCCCCCTGCTCAGTGCCGTACTCCCTGCTGGGCAGAGTGCACTGACAGCGTCATATGCATAGCCCCGCCCCCTGCTCAGTGCCGTACTGCCTGTTAGGCAGGAAGTACATCACTGGGATTCCCATCGGTTCACGCATGCGTGCACCGCCCTCCCGACCTTTACACTTATGCTTCACCCATTGACGTTACATTACCTCAAGCACAGTGCATTAGGCTTGCTTAATGTGCTGCAGTCTGTGCATCAGGATTCCAGCAAATTGGATACTTCTGGCGCATTCCGACTCTAGGCGGAAAGTGTGAATGGCATTGTTCACTTGCATTGCCGGTGCGTTACACTGCGTTGAAACGGTAATGTAACACATACTTGCAATGCAAGTGTAAAAGGGCCCCTTGCAACACTGTTTTAAAAGAACAGGCAAATGTTTGATTTCATGATGACAGTCATCTTTTTGGCTGAAAGGAGGTGACAGGGAGCATGAGACACAGTTCCAACTGTCCTGTGTCCTGATCACCTCTCCCAGTTGCTAGGCAACGTGAACAACAACATAGAAAATCTTATCATGCTTAGCACAGAATCAGGGGAAAAAAGCCCAGGCTTTTTTTTCTTTGATGGGTGGAGCTTAGTTAAAAATGCAGCTAAAAATGATGCTTTGGTAAGAAAAACAAAGTTCTGATGCTGTGAAACTGTTAAAAAAAACACCAAGCCTTTTCAGTTCTGCTGAGTAGATTTTTAGTCCAGAGGTTCACTTTAATCAGTTGGTATGCATTTTTTTTCTTCTTCATAGCACTGCATTGTGAAAAAGATTTCAGTTACAACGTGTTAACTGTGAAAGGTGCCATAGGAAAGCATGGGACTTACTTTGAAAATCAGTTGACCTTTCAGTTATAACTAAGAGCAACTGATTAAGTGTAAACGGGGCCTAAGCATGCTTTCCCACCGCAGGGCAATGAAAGTCTACGGGGACTTTCATACTGGCGCAATATTGCGGCGCGCATGCGTGAAAGCTTATTTTTACAAGCGTATTTCCGAAACAGGAAGTGAGCTCAATTGAGTGCCACTTCCTGTTTGGCTGTCAGCCAGAAGGGTATTAACGCATATTGACGTGGTAATCCCCAAAGCACCGGCGTACCTACCGGAGATGCGAACCCCTCAGCCGCAGGGGGGCCCGGGGCTGCTGTGGGGCCCGCTCACTGTGCGTGGGGGGAGCGCTGCTCTGGACCTCCCAGCAAGGTGCTCAACTGGCCGCAGCGTCTAATAGACGCTGCGCCAGTTCATTCCCAGCAGCCCCGCTCCAGCAGCCTGCATAGTCTCCGGCAGGCAGAGCAGGGCTACGGCAAGATGGCCGCCGAAGAAGCCCTACACTGGAGACTATTTGTGTCTCTAGTACAGGGCTTTGGCAGCCATCTTGCCGTAGCCCTGCACTCTGCCTGTCAGCGCGGGAGATGTGCTGCAGGAGGACTCGGGGAGCTGCGAGCCAGATGCCGGGAGAGGAGAAGACTTCTGTCAGGTAAGTGATTTTTTTTTTTTTTCACAGGTGCATATTTTTTTTTCTAGTGTCTGCTGCCCACATTACGATTTTCTGGTGTCTGCTGCCCACATTGCGATTTTCTGGTGTCTGCTGCCCACATTAGGATTTTCTGGTGACTGCTGCCCACATTGCGATTTTCTGGTGTCTGCTGCCCACATTAGGATTTTCTGGTGACTGCTGCCCACATTGCGATTTTCTGGTGTCTGCTGCCCACATTAGGATTTTCTGGTGACTGCTGCCCACATTGCGATTTTCTGGTGTCTGCTGCCCACATTAGGATTTTCTGGTGACTGCTGCCCACATTGCGATTTTCTGGTGTCTGCTGCCCACATTAGGATTTTCTGGTGACTGCTGCCCACATTGCGATTTTCTGGTGTCTGCTGCCCACATTAGGATTTTCTGGTGACTGCTGCCCACATTGCGATTTTCTGGTGTCTGCTGCCCACATTAGGATTTTCTGGTGACTGCTGCCCACATTGCGATTTTCTGGTGACTGCTGCCGACATTGCGATTTTCTGGTGTCTGCTGCCCACATTGCGATTTTCTGGTGTCTGCTGCCTACATTGCGATTTTCTGGTGACTGCTGCCCACATTGCGATTTTCTGGTGACTGCTGCCCACATTAGGATTTTCTGGTGTGTGCTGCCCACATTGCGATTTTCTGGTGTCTGCTGCCCACATTGCGATTTTCAGGTGTCTGCTGCCTACATTGCGATTTTCTGGTGACTGCTGCCCACATTGCGATTTTCTGGTGACTGCTGCCCACATTAGGATTTTCTGGTGTGTGCTGCCCACATTGCGATTTTCTGGTGTCTGCTGCCCACATTGCGATTTTCAGGTGTCTGCTGCCCACATTGTGATTTTCTGGTGACTGCTGCCCACATTGCGATTTTCTGGTGTCTGCTGCCCACATTGCGATTTTCAGGTGTCTGCTGCCCACATTGTGATTTTCTGGTAACTGCTGCCCACGTTACGATTTTCAGGTGTCTGCTGCCCACATTACGATTTTCTGGTGTCTGCTGCCCACATTGCGATTTTCTGGTGTCTGCTGCCCACATTGCGATTTTCTGGTGTCTGCTGCCCACATTGCGATTTTCAGGTGTCTGCTGCCCACATTGTGATTTTCTGGTGACTGCTGCCCACATTGCGATTTTCTGCTGTCTGCTGCCCACATTGCGATTTTCAGGTGTCTGCTGCCCACATTGTGATTTTCTGGTAACTGCTGCCCACGTTACGATTTTCAGGTGTCTGCTGCCCACATTACGATTTTCTGGTGTCTGCTGCCCACATTGCGATTTTCTGGTGTCTGCTGCCCACATTGCGATTTTCTGGTGTCTGCTGCCCACATTATGATTTTCTGGTGTCTGCTGCCCACATTGCAATTTTCTGGTGTCTGCTGCCCACATTACGATTTTCAGGTGTCTGCTGCCCACTTTACGATTTTCTGGTCACTGCTGCCCTCATTGCGATTTTCTGGTCACTGCTGCCCACATTGCGATTTTCTGGTGTCTGCTGCCCACATTACGATTTTCAGGTGTCTGCTGCCCACATTGCGATTTTCTGGTGTCTGCTGCCCATATTACGATTTTCAGGTGCCTGCTGCCCACATTACGATTTTCAGGTGTCTGCTGCCCACATTATGATTTTCTGGTGTCTGATGCCCACATTACGAATTTCTGGTGTCTGCTGCCCACATTACGATTTTCTGGTGTCTGCTGCCCTCATTGCGATTTTCAGGTGTCTGCTGCCCACATTACGATTTTCTGGTCACTGCTGCCCACATTGCGATTTTCTGGTCACTGCTGCCCACATTGCGATTTTCAGGTGTCTGCTGCCCACATTACGATTTTCAGGTGTCTGCTGCCCACATTGCGATTTTCAGGTGTCTGCTGCCCACATTACGATTTTCAGGTGTCTGCTGCCCACATTGCGATTTTCAGGTGTCTGCTGCCCACATTGCGATTTTCTGGTGTCTGCTGCCCACATTACGATTTTCTGGTGTATGCTGCCCACATTAGGATTTTCTGGTGACTGCTACCCACATTGCAATTTTCTGGTGACTGCTGCCCACATTGCGATTTTCTGGTGACTGCTGCCCACATTGCAATTTTCTGGTGACTGCTGCCCACATAAGGATTTTATGGTGACTGCTGCCCACATTAGGATTTTCTGGTGTGTGCTGCCCACATTATGATATTCTGGTGACTGACTGCTGCCCACATTACGATTTTCTGGTCCACATTACGATTTTCTGTTGAACACTGCCCACATTACGATTGTCTGGTGAATGCTGTCCATGTTACAATTTTCTGGTGAACTCTGCCCACATTACGATTTTCTGTCCCACATTACGATATTCTGGTGAACGCTGCCCACATTACGATTGTCTGGTGAATGCTGTCCACGTTACAATTTTCTGGTGACTGCTGCTCACGTTACGATTTTCTGGTGACTGGTGCCCACATTACGATTTTCTGGTGAACTCTGCCCACATTACGATTTTCTGGTGAACTCTGCCCACATTATGATTTTCTAAAGGCCCACATTACGATTTTCTGGTGAACTCTGCCCACATTACGATTTTCTGGCCCACATTACGATTGTCTGGTAAAATGCTGCCCACTTTACAATTAATTTACAGTGAAACGCTGCCCCTATACGATTATTTGGCACCTATGGGGGGGGGGGCATCCAAATATTCACAGGGGGGCCCAGTGATTTCTAGTTACGCCCCTGCCCCAAAGGCCTATTTTTGGCAGTGCGAGTAGCAACGCTACGCTAACACCAGCCCGTAGTCTGAATCCGGCCTCAAGTAACACTTTCAGGGGTGGTTTTAAATTGTTTCGTTGGTGTTTCTTTTAATGGGAAATTGCTTTAATGTTCCATGCAGACTGCTGGGTGTAAACAGGCTCTCAGCATTTCTGCAGATCTAACAGTTGTGTTTTCTTATAAATGAAATGAGTCACCAGAGTCGTAGAATTGTAATTAATCTCATTCGGATCCGGCAGCTGCGACCTCTGCCTGCCTGGCTGCTATATTTATCGCGGGTTGATATATTGCATTTGAATTTCTGAGGGAGTCGAGGCATTTGTTATGAACTAGCACCGGCTCTGTAACGGAGGAGCGGACCTGGGAACCGGGTCACTGGCAGACGGGGAGGAGTTTCCCCGCGCACGCAAGGGGCGTTCCCTACCACCTGACTGCTCACACTCTGCTAGCGGAGGTTACAGCACACCTGAAGTGAGAGGGATATGGAGGCTGACATATTTATTTCCTTTTATACAATGCAAATTGCCTGGCTGTCCTGCTGTCAAGCATGCAAAACAGACATTTCTGACTCAGGGCCGCTTCTAGACTTTTTGCTGCCTGAGGCAAACTTGTGAGGATGACACCCCCCCCCCTCACACAGCACAACAAGCTGCTTTTCCCCAATGATGCTCTCTTGCCTCTCCCCTCCTCACTCACTGTCAGACTCCTCACACAGCACAACAAGCTGCTTTTCCCCAATGATGCTCTCCTACCTCCCCCCCCCCTCCTCACTCACTGCCAGACTCCTCACACAGCACAACAAGCTGCTTTTCCCCAATGATGCTGTCCTGCCTCCCCCCCTCCTCACTCACTGGAAGACTCCTCAAACAGCACAGCAAGCTGCTTTTCCCCAATAATGCTCTCCTGCCTCCCTCCTCACTCACTGACAGACTTCTCACACAGCACAACAAGCTGCTTTTCCCCAATGATGCTCTCCTGCCTCCTCCCTCCTCACTCACTGTCAGACTCCTCACACAGCACAACAAGCTGCTTTTCCCCAATGATGCTCTCCTGCCTCCCCCTCCTCACTCACTGCCAGACTCCTCACACAACACAACAAGCTGCTTTTCCCCAATGCTGCTCTCCTGCCTCCCCCCTCCTCACTCACTGTCAGACTCCTCACACAGCACAACAAGCTGCTTTTCCCCAATGCTGCTCTCCTGCCTCCCCCCCTCCTCACTCACTGTCAGACTCCTCACACAGCACAACAAGCTGCTTTTCCCCAATGATGCTTCCAGTACGGGACAGTCCCAGCGAAATCGGGAAGGTTGGGAGCCATGGCTTCCAGTACGGGACAGTCCCAGCGAAATCGGGAAGGTTGGGAGCCATGGCTTCCAGTATGGGACAGTCCCAGCGAAACCGGGAAGGTTGCGAGCCATGGCTTCCAGTACGGGACAGTCCCAGCGAAATCGGGAAGGTTGGGAGCCATGGCTTCCAGTACGGGACAGTCCCAGCGAAACCGGGAAGGTTGGGAGCCATGGCTTCCAGTACGGGACAGTCCCAGCGAAACCGGGAAGGTTGGGAGCCATGGCTTCCAGTACGGGACAGTCCCAGCGAAACCGGGAAGGTTGGGAGCCATGGCTTCCAGTACGGGACAGTCCCAGCGAAACCGGGAAGGTTGGGAGCCATGGCTTCCAGTGTGGGACAGTCCCAGCGAAACCAGGAAGGTTGGGAGCCATGGCTTCCAGTATGGGACAGTCCCAGCGAAAACGGGAAGGTTGGGAGCCATGGCTTCCAGTACGGGACAGTCCCAGCGAAACCGGGAAGGTTGGGAGCCATGGCTTCCAGTATGGGACAGTCCCAGCGAAACCGGGAAGGTTGGGAGCCATGGCTTCCAGTATGGGACAGTCCCAGCGAAACCGGGGAAGGTTGGGAGCCATGGCTTCCAGTATAGGACAGTCCCAGCGAAACCGGGAAGGTTGGGAGCCATGGCTTCCAGTATGGGACAGTCCCAGCGAAACCGGGGAAGGTTGGGAGCCATGGCTTCCAGTATGGGACAGTCCCAGCGAAACCGGGAAGGTTGTGAGGCATGCGACTTCTGTTTCTCCCAGACAGACAGATATGCATAAAACACGCATAACAACTACGCAAAACTGTAGACCAGAATGTACTTGATGAGAGAGGTTATTGCACTGAACATATTCCAGCAAGCTCATTCTATGGGTGGGGGGCAGAGATGGATTAAGGGGAATAGGGCCCTAGGCAGGGATGCTCAAAAAACATATTCTGATGAAATCCAAATAGGTTTATTCGTATTTCATCCTGCTAATAAAAGCACCTGTGCGGGTGGGTGAGGGGGGTTAATCTTACCCATCAGACATCTTCTTTGATCCGTCCCATGGCGCCTCCCACGATGCGTTCCAAGCCGCGGTCACGTGATTACAAACACTTTCTCCTTCCGGGTTGAAGGAGGAAGTGTTTGTAGTCACGTGACACACTTGGAACGCATCGTGGGAGGCGCCATGGGACAGATCAAACAAGACGTCTGATGGGTAAGATTAACCCCCCCCCCCCCCTCGCCCACCCACACAGGTGCTTTAATTACCTGGTAAAATCCGGTCTAGTATCAACCAGGCCCCTTGACTCTCTCCAGGTCCTAGGAACCTGCCTAACTTGCCTCGTGGATGGCTGGCTCTGGTGGGTGGAGCCAGAGGCATAGCTGTGGGGTGCAAGGGGGGACATGTGTCCCCAGGCACAGCACTGTGAGGGCGCTCAGCATGGCTGCTGAACCCCCACATGTGCGTGAGAGGCATCTCTGCCCGGCTGCCCAAAGTGCCCCGCTTCTCTCCCTCCCTCTGCAGAGGAGTGCAGACGCGTTACAGGGAACCCGAGGTGAGAGGGATATGGAGGCTGTCATATTTATTTCCTTTTAGACTATACCAGTTGCCTGGCAGTCCTGCTGGTCCACTGCCTCTAACACTTGTAGACATAGACCCTGAACAAGCATGCAGCAGATCAAGAACGCTGACTCAGGGTTTACTGGATTAGCCATATGCTTGTTCCAGGGTTTTGACTCAGTCACTACTTATGCCAGAAGATCAACAGGGCTGCTGGACAACTGGCATTGTTTATGTTATGAGGAAATAAATATGACAGCCTCCATATCATTCTCAACTCGGGTTCCCTTTAACAGCAGCAGAAAAAGTGGGGGCACATCTGGCTATTTATAGGGGGACACTTCTAGCTATTTATAGTATGGCACATCTAGCTATCTATAGGGGGGCACATCTGGCTATTTATAGGGGGGCACATCTAGCTATCTATAGGGGGCACATCTGGCTATTTATAGGGGGGCACATCTAGCTATCTATAGGGGGGCACATCTGGCTATCTATAGGCGGGCACATCTAGCTATCTATAGGGGGACACATCTGGCTATCTATAGGGGGGCACATCTGGCTATTTAAACAGGGGAGAGGGGAAACATATATGGGGGAATAGGGCACATTTAACTATCCAAACAATATTTGACTCTACCCATGATGAAGATCACATTCTGCTGGGTGGCCATGGGGGAAACAAAGAGTCTCTTCACACACAAGTAAATAAAAACGTACAATGTATCACTTTAAAAATCACATATCACACTTTACGTGTAAGTCATTATGCGTTTCGGCGTCCTACGCCTTCGTCAGGTTCTGACGAAGGCGTAGGACGCCGAAACGCGTAATGACGCAATAGGCGCAAGGCAGCTGCTGGAGTTTCCTTCCGCGTCCCTGTACCCGCTGGCGCTGGACTTCTTAGGGGTCCCCCTCACTACTGGCCACAGTGTGGATGCATGCTGAGTGGAGTTGGAGAGGACGAGGAGGAGCTGAGACTTACACGTAAAGTGTGATATGTGATTACATTCAGAGGTGCAGCTAAGGTTTTTGTGGCCCCAAGCGGACTGTAGTAAGTGGCCCTATCCTGCGCGCCGCAGCAAAAAATGGGTGTGGCTATCCCGCATAAGTGGGCGTGGCCATGACATGTGGGTGGAGCGGGAGGGCGGATTGGGGCGGGGCTGTTTGCGGGGAAAAATGGATGTGGGGGCGATTGTGCCGCGCCGAAAAATGGGCATGGCCATGGCATTGTATGGGCGGAGCTTAACCGTAGCACAGCAAATATAGCCAACTATGACCAATAAATAATAAATGCAGCAACAGTTACCCCAGACACCAGAAAATAAAAACGCAATTTGTGCAACATTTCAGCAGAAAACAAACGCAATTTGTGCAACATTTCAACAGAAAACAAACGCAATTTGGGCCACATTTCAGCAGAAATCAAACGCAATTTGGGCCACATTTCAGCAGAAATCAAACGCAATTTGGGCCACATTTCAGCAGAAATCAAACGCAATTTGGGCCCATTTTCAGCAGAAATCAAACGCAATTAGGGCACATTTTCAGCAGAAATCAAACGCAATTAGGGCACATTTTCAGCAGAAATCAAACGCAATTAGGGCACAGTTCAGCAGAAATCAAACGCAATTAGGTCCACATTTTCAGCAGAAATCAAACGCAATTAGGGCACAGTTCAGCAGAAATCAAACGCAATTAGGGCACATTTTCAGCAGAAATAAAACGCAATTAGGGCACAGTTCAGCAGAAATCAAACGCAATTAGGGCCACATTTTCAGCAGAAATCAAACGCAATTAGGGCACATTCTCAGCAGAAATCAAACGCAATTAGGGCACAGTTCAGCAGAAATCAAACGCAATTAGGGCACATTTTCAGCAGAAATCAAATGCAATTAGGGCACAGTTCAGCAGAAATCAAACGCAATTAGGGCCACATTTTCAGCAGAAATCAAATGCAATTAGGGCACAGTTCAGCAGAAATCAAACGCAATTAGGGCCACATTTTCAGCAGAAATCAAATGCAATTAGGGCCACATTTTCAGCAGAAATCAAACGCAATTAGGGCACAGTTCAGCAGAAATCAAACGCAATTAGGGCCACATTTTCAGCAGAAATCAAATGCAATTAGGGCACAGTTCAGCAGAAATCAAACGCAATTAGGGCCACATTTTCAGCAGAAATCAAATGCAATTAGGGCACAGTTCAGCAGAAATAAAACGCAATTAGGGCACAGTTCAGCAGAAATCAAACGCAATTAGGGCACAGTTCAGCAGAAATCAAACGCAATTAGGGCCACATTTTCAGCAGAAATCAAATGCAATTACGGCACAGTTCAGCAGAAATCAAACGCAATTAGGGCGCCGTTCAGCAGAAATCAAACGCAATTAGGGCCACATTTTCAGCAGAAATCAAATGCAATTAGGGCACAGTTCAGCAGAAATCAAACACAATTAGGGCACAGTTCAGCAGATATCAAATGCAATTAGGGCACATTTTCAGCAGATAAGGGCTGCAAAAAGAAAAGAATTTACTCACCTGGCACTGGCAGAAGTCTTCTCTTCCCGCCTCCTCTCCTGGCCGGTGGCCGGCTCCTCAGGCGCGCAGTTCCCACGGAGCTCCCTCCCTCCTCCAATCTCCCGCGCTGATTGAATGCAGGGCTACGGGAAGATGGCCACCCGAAGCCCTGTACTGGAGACATAAATAGTCTCCAGAGCAGGGCTTCAGCGGCAGCCATCTTCCCGTAGCCCTGCTGCCCTGCTCTGCTCTGCCAGCCCCGCGGGGCTGCGGGAAAACAGTGACGTCACGCTGACGTCACTGAGCCGCCGAGGCCCCTACGATCTTGAGGCCCCAAGCGGCCGCTTGGTTTGCTTTATGCTTCGCGGCGCCCCTGATTACATTGTACGTTTTTATTTACTTGTGCGTGAAGAGACTCATTAAAAGGTTAATGCACCAGAGAGCGCTCTTTGTTTCCCCTTTCCATTTCTGTTTTCTACAGTGCATTTGCTTTAATCCCAGAGCAAGATAAGAGCTGCACTCTGGTGGGACCTTACATTGTGATTGTCAAGGACAGTTCACAAGATTGTGAGCGCAGTGGAGTTGGTGTATTTTTTGCTGGGTGGCCATGCCCATTTTATCCAGAGGGGGGTGCAAATATTGTGCTTGTCCACAGGTGCTGAAAACCCTAGTTATGCCTCTGGGAAGGGCCATTTAGTGCATGTCACTGAGAGCAGCCAATGGCATGTCAGAGCATAATAAGACAGATTATGGCACTGAAAACCCTAGTTATGCCTCTGGGAAGGGCCATTTAGTGCATGTCACTGAGAGCAGCCAATGGCATGTCAGAGCATAATAAGACAGATTATGGCGCTGAAAACCCTAGCTACGCCTCTGGGAGGGGCCATTTAGTGCATGTCACTGAGAGCAGCCAATGGCATGTCAGAGCATAATAAGACAGATTATGGCGCTGAAAACCCTAGCTACGCCTCTGGGAGGGGCCATTTAGTGCATGTCACTGAGAGCAGCCAATGGCATGTCAGAGCATAATAAGACAGAATATGGCACTGAAAACCCTAGCTATGCCTCTGGGAGGGGCCATTTAGCGCATGTCACAGCGAGACCAGCCAATGGCATGTCAGAGCATAATAACACAGATTATGGCGCTGAAAACCCTAGTTATGCCTCTGGGAAGGGCCATTTAGTGCATGTCACTGAGAGCAGCCAATGGCAGGTCAGAGCATAATAAGTCAGATTACGCCACTGGGAGGTGCCAATTAGTGCACGTCACAGTGAGAGCAGCCAATGGCAGGTCAGAGCATAATAAGACAGATTATGGCACTGAAAACCCTAGCTATGCCTCTGGTAGGGGCCATTTAATGCACATCACAGCGAGAACAGCCATTGGCAGGTCGGAGCATAATAAGTCAGATTACGCCACTGGGAGGTGCCAATTAGTGCACATCACAGCGAGAGCAGCCATTGGCAGGTCAGAGCATAATAAGGCGGATCTTACTCAATCCTTGTGAATGATTGGCTGTGGGGAGCCGGGCCCGCAGGATCCGCAGCAATGAGCCCAGCTCTGTGAGATGTGCTGTATATTGGCTTTGAGTTTCTTACAGAAGTCTTCCCCTGTCTCATATGCAGCCTGTGGGGGGAGTTCTGAGCCCCCCGGAATACATACACCTCTGCCTATTGTTCATCTCGGCTTTGTACTGATATTAAAGGACTGGTGGGGGGAGAGTGGGATAAATCACATGACATCCTCCCACGCCGCCTGCTAATTACAGGAGAGAGTCATTATACCCGCGCTAGCGTTCTTATGTAAGATGGCGTGACAGCGGATCGCTACACCCGTCACGTCTGACTGACAGAACAAACTTTTCAGGCGCTTTTTTTCTGCTTCTTGGTAAACTCGTCATTAAAGTGACGCTCTTGTCATTTGAATGTTTCTAAGATATCTGTAATCTTCTCAATCCGTGTTAAAAAAGAGGACCAGTCACAAACATGCTGATAGGTCTAGTGCACACCAGAGCGGTTTGGCTGCGTTTTGCAATCCGCTTGCGGCTGCGGATCCGCTTGGGTAATGTATTTCAATGGGCTGGTGCACACCAGAGCGGGAGTCGTTTTGCAGAAACGGACACTCCCGGGAGGCATTTTTTGGATTGCGGAGGCGTTTCTGCCTCCAATGTAAAGTATAGAAAAAACGCAAACCGCTCTGAAAAACGGCAGATCAGAGCGGTTTTGCAGGTGTTTTTGTTACAGAAGCTGTTCAGTAACAGCGTTACTGTAACAATATATGAAATCTACTACACCAAAAACGCTTTACAAAACCGCAAAATGCTAGGTGAAACGCTGCAGAAAAATAAGAAAAAAAGTTTCAAAATCTGCTAGCATTTTGCGGATCTGCTAGCAGGTTTTGGTGTGCACCAGGCCATACAGTATGAGAGCCTTAGAGAGGTAACTGTAACCAAGGATGGAACTTCATCCCAATCAGTAACGGATACCCCCTTTCCCATGAGAAATCTATTCCTATTCTATAATAGATCATCAGGGGGGTCTGTATGGCTGATATTGTGGTGAAACCCCTCCCACAGTGTGATGTCATGGCCATGGTCCTGATAGTTTGCTGGCTGTGAACCTCGTTGCATTGTGGGAAATAACGGCTTTTTCCAACTGCCAGCTAAGCAAGCAGTATCTCCTTCTGTGCATAGAACTCTCAGTAACGAACATTCCGTACAGATCACCTGACAGAACTAATGATGTCACCCCCAGTGATACATTTCAGAATGCAAATCAGGGAGGGGAAAGATTTTACAATGGGCAAACACTGACTAAATCTATATATATAATAGAGTAAGTGCCTTAACCTTCAAGCAAGAAGAAGAAGTAGTGCCCTGCCCCAGGGCCGGTCCAAGCAAGAAGAAGGGGCTGGTCCAAGCAAGAAGAAGTAGTGCCCTGCCCCCAGGGCTGGTCCAAGCAAGAAGAAGGGGCTGGTCCAAGTAAGAAGAAGACGTAGTGTCATATCAAACCAAGGGCAAAGAGGGATAATTTGCATATTCAGTAGCAGTGCATTGTGGGTAACCGCAAATGTTCACTTATAGCTGAATTATTGCAGATTTGCTTCTGTTTTAAGAAAGAAAACTACACCAAGCTTTGGTTTTTTTCTTAGTAGGAGGGCTTTTTGGTCTCTTTTATCCCCCCATACATTCTTAGTAGTTTTGGTCACCCTGAGCTGCTTGGTTACTCTGTTGAACTGGTCCATGCCCTATCTCATACAGCCTTATCAATCCTTGCTATGACTGATGAGGACCAATGGCTGTAATAGGCTGTCACATGTGGATTTGATATGACTGTATAAAACTTAACGCTATAGGCTTATCAGCGTTAACACGTCTTATCAGAGTAGCACAGCGAACGCTACAAACTCATGCCTGCTAATTGGCAATGACAAGAGCTCCACTCGTCCCGCCCTGAGCCCCTGCGGGTCCAATCACTTTAAAGGTCATTATCCCCGCACTTTGATTGGCCCAATAGGCTGCCTGTCAAGTTTCCTGTCAAATGACAGGCAGACTATTGGGCCAATCAAAGTGCGGGGATAATGTCCTTTAAAGTGATTGGACCCGCAGGGGCTCAGGGTAGGACGAGTGGAGCTCTCGTCAATGCCAATCGCTATGCTACTCTGATAGGCGTGTTAACTCTGATAAGGCATGCTATTTGTCCTAGTGAATCAAGCCCTATATTAACAGGAAAAAAAATGCATTAAGAAATTACTTTTATTTTAATCTTACTATCCTGTTGTTTTTAGTATTCACTGTCAGATTTAGGAGAAATGTGATATGAAAACATATCCCACTTCTCCTAAATATGCTCGTTTTAATCTTTACTGTTTAATTCTCTTTGGTGCTAAAAGTGACATCACTTCTGCCCTTTTTCCTTTTTTTTTTCTTTTTTCTTTTTTTTTTTCCAACCCAGCTGTGTTAATTTTCCCTCCCTTTTGAGACAGCTTACTGTCCCACAGCAAACATCGCCTAGACAACATGCTTACAGGACTGTGTTAACTCTTCAGAGGGAATGGATTAAATTACCTTCTGGCCATAGTCTCCTTGTCTTATCCAAAATAGGAAGCTTTCTGGGGTTTTTTTGCATGCTGAGAAAAGCTTGTTACTGTAAGAAAAAAATACAACCTTCCCACTGCACTGTTCCTGCAGTTAGGCAAAGGCACCCAGACCAGGCGAAAAAAAAAAATGGGTGACATATAGGGCCCTATTTTAGAACATATACATTACTGCTGCACAATGATTGAGCATGACGGCCCGCCCGACATCTTGCAGCATGTCCAATCAATACACTCGACCAATTTGGGGCCGAAATTCTTTGAATTGCCAATAGGGCATGCTTTTGATGGCACCGATTTTCATCCGATTTGATAATGATTATCAAATCAGATGGTGGATAGAGTTGGGCCGAACGGTTCCATGCGAACTTCCGTGGTTCGCGTTCGCGTCCCGCAGGCGAACCTTTGCGGAAGTTCGGTTCGCCCCATAATGCACCATGATGGTCAACTTTGACCCTCTACATCACAGTCAGCAGGCCCAGTGTAGCCAATTAGGCTACACTAGCCCCTGGAGCCACTCCCCCCCCTACTAAAAGGCAGGCAGCGGCGACCATTACGGTCACTCGTGTGCCTGCATTAGTGAGAGTAGGGCGAGCTGCTGCACACTCTCTCTCATAGGGAAAGATTAGTTAGGCTTAGCTTGTCCCTGGTTGCATACCTGTTCTGTGAACCCACCATTGCATACCTGTTCTGTGAACCCACCACTGCATACCTGTTCAGTGAACCCACCACTGCATACCTGTTCAGTGAACCCACCACTGCATACCTGTTCTGTGAACCCACCACTGCATACCTGTTCTGTGAACCCACCACTGCATACCTGTACTGTGAACCCACCACTGCATACCTGTTCAGTGAACCCACCACTGCATACCTGTTCTGTGAACCCACCACTGCATACCTGTTCTGTGAACCCACCACTGCATACCTGTTCAGTGAACCCGCCACTGCATACCTGTTCTGTGAACCCACCACTGCATACCTGTTCTGTGAACCCACCACTGCATACCTGTTCTGTGAACGCACCACTGCATACCTGTTCTGTGAACCCACCACTGCATACCTGTACTGTGAACCCACCACTGCATACCTGTTCTGTGAACCCACCACTGCATACCTGTACTGTGAACCCACCACTGCATACCTGTTCAGTGAACCTGCCACTGCATACCTGTACTGTTCAGTGAACCCGCCACTGTATACCTGTTCTGTTCAGTGAACCCGCCACTGCATACCTGTTCTGTTCAGTGAACCCGCCACTGTATACCTGTTCTGTTCAGTGAACCCGACACTGCATACCTGTTCTGTTCAGTGAACCCGCCACTGTATACCTTTTCTGTTCAGTGAACCCGCCACTGCATACCTGTTCTGTTCAGTGAACCCGCCACTGCATACCTGTACTGTTCAGTGAACCCGCCACTGTATACCTGTTCTGTTCAGTGAACCCGCCACTGCATACCTGTTCTGTTCAGTGAACCCGCCACTGTATACCTGTTCTGTTCAGTGAACCCGCCACTGTATACCTGTTCTGTTCAGTGAACCCGCCACTGCATACCTGTTCTGTTCAGTGAACCCGCCACTGCATACCTGTTCTGTTCAGTGAACCCGCCACTGCATACCTGTTCTGTTCAGTGAACCCGCCACTGCATACCTTTTCTGTTCAGTGAACCCGCCACTGCATACCTGTTCTGTTCAGTGAACCCGCCACTGCATACCTGTTCTGTTCAGTGAACAGTTTGGTGTGTCAGTGTGAAGCAGTACCTTAATTACACTACCTGATTGATGTATACACATGCAAGATGTTTTAAAGCACTTTAGGCCTGTCATTTAGCATTCAATATGATTTCTGCCCTTAAAACGCTGCTTTGCGTCAAATCCAGATTTTTCCCGGGGACTTTTGGCGTGTATCCCACTCCGCCATGCCCCCCTCCAGGTGTTAGACCCCTTGAAACATCTTTTCCATCACTTTTGTGGCCAGCATAAATTTTTTTTTTCAAAGTTCGCATCCCCATTGAAGTCTATTGCGGTTCGTGAACTTTAACGCGAACCGAACCTTCCGCGGAAGTTCGCGAACCCGGTTCGCGAACCTAAAATCGGAGGTTCGGCCCAACTCTAATGGTGGATCAGCCGCCAAATCTATAGATGTATGGCCATCTGTAGACTTCATCCGTAGCCATTTCAAGTGAATTCCACTTGAAGTCTTGATACTAAACAGACCAAATGGCAGGCGTATACCATCTTGTAAAGCTGAGAACTTCCAAATAGGAGCAAAAAATGAGGAGTGGTTGGAGCAGACAATGCAGAAATGTGCAGGGAGGAGCAGCAGGTGAGGACTGATGGGAGGAGCCAGTGGAGAGATTTGAAGAGAAAAGCAACAGATGAGGATTGGTGGGAGGAGTCACTGTAGAGATTTGAAAGGAGGAACAAAAGATGCGGAGTGGTAGGAGGAGCCAGAGTAGACACATGACACAAGAGGATCAGCAGATAGAGAATGGTGGTGGGGAAGGTCCATGTAGACATGTGCAGAGAGAAGCAGTAGTTGAAAAGTGCTGTATATGGTATAGCTTAGTGCCATTTGGCTCTGTTTTATTTGCACAATGAGCGCAGGGAAAGGGGGGGGGGGAGAGATTTATGGGGGTGGCTGCAGCAGGTGGTTTGGCACTGGTAATGGGCGCTCGGCTATAGAAGCCAGGAAGGGGGTGGGGGTGGCACTTACAGCACCGGGGGATACGTGGGGCTACGGCAGTGGGCATTGGGCGATCGGCTACAATGTAGCTGAAGTTAGTGTTAGGCATAGGTAACATTCCTCAAACTTGAGAATTAGGTTAGAGAAGTTGATAGAACAATATCGCTACCATTACCAAAATTCTACAATCCGCGTCATCAGTACTGAAATTACCAATCACCATTCTTGGTACTCTAGATAAGAATATATCAGAAATGGAGGTTAGAGCTACTAGAAGCAGGAGTTGGGTGGTCTGAGTCTCTGGGAAGATAGAGGAGGACCTATCGGAAGGAAAGGCTTGAGAATTAGGCTGGAGAAGTCGCTAGAACAATATCGGTACCATTACCAAAATTCGATAATTGGCTTCATCATGTTCTGAAATTACCAAAAACCAGTCTTGGAACTCTAGAATATCTCAGAAATGGAGGATAGAGCTACTAGAAGCAGGAGTTGAGTGGTCTGACTCTCCGGGAAGATAGAGGAGGACCTATCAGAAGAAAAGCCAGGACCTGGAATCAGGATGGGTAATAAACACACTTCCTGTAAAACACCTAGCTTTCTTTTCATTTTTGTTTTTCAACCACAACAGCTGTCAGTCATCATCCCCCATGGCTGCCTCGTTGTGCTGAACACGTATACCGATAATCGGCAGGAAAACAAGAATCTGCACTGGAGTGGGCTGAAGAGATTGCAGGAGAGGGGCATTATGTCAGCGCATAATTAAGTGCAAATATGGAACAGCCCATTAAGGTGATTTGCACGCCACTTACATACATAATTGCACGCACGGCTGTACTCTAGGCTCCGTCAGTTTATGCTAATCCCATCATGTCATCAGCATTGCCAATTAGCTGCCACTTCTTCCCAGGACGGTGGGCACGAGAGGAGGAAACTCGGGGGGAGCTTTGGGTGTGAAATTGGATAATCTGCTGCAAACACCTTCATTATCAATTACTCCCTAATTGTCCGTTTACACCGGGTACAGTGTGTGCCAGAAGCAGATCGAAAAATCTCTCATCAACGGAGTTGAAGTATAAGGGAACTCACAACTTCAGCAGACTAAATCGTCCCTGACTGCTCACGATCAAAAAGCCCATTATAATGTATTATATTCTAAGGAAATCGGCAAAGGCATAACTACTGGTGGCATATAGAGTCTGGAGGAACTGGTGGGTGGACATGTCGGTAGATATGACCTGAAGAGATTGATTTGGTGGACATGGTCTCATACAGGGTCTAATAGACAAGTTGGCATACAGAGCTTAGAGGAACTGGTGGGTGAACATGATGGAATACAGAGCATGGAGGAACTGGTGGGTGAACATGTTGGCATGCAGATCCTGGAGTAATTGGTAGGTGAACATGATGGCATACAGAGTCTGGAGGAACTGGTGGGTGGACATGATGGCAGACAAAATCTGGAGGAACTCATGGGTGGACATGGTGGTAGATATGGCCTGAAGGAACTGGTGGGTGGACATAGTCACATACAGAGCCTATAGGAGTTGATGAGTAGACATGATGGCATACAGAGACTGGAAGAACTGGTGGGTGAACATGATGGCATTCAGAGCCTGGAGCAACTGGTGGGTAGACATTGTCACACACTGCCTATAGGCACAGGTGGATGGACATGGCAGCAGATTTGCCCTGGAGATTGGTCAGTGAACATGGTTTCATACAGAGCTTAAGGGAACTGGTAGGTGAACATGGTAGCATACAGAGCTGGGAGGAACTGACGGGTGGACATGATGGCATATAGAGCCTGGAAGAACTGGTGATTAGACATGATCACACACACTGCCTGGAAGAACTGGTGGCTGGACATGGTGGCATACAGAGCCTGGATGAACTGCTAGGTGGACATGGTGGCAGAGAGAGCCTGGATGAACTGCTAGGTGGACATGGTGGCAGAGAGAGCCTGGAGGAACTGGTGGTTAGACATGGTGGCAGACAGAGCCTGGAGGAACTGGTGGGTGGACATGGTGGCAGACAGAGCCTGAAGGAACTGGTGGGCGGACATGATGGAATACAGAGCCTGGAGGAACTGGTGGTTAGACATGGTGGCAGACAGAGCCTGGAGGAACTGGTGGGCGGACATGATGGCATACGGAGCCTGGAGGAACTGGTGGTTAGACATGGTGGCAGACAGAGCCTTGAGGAACTGGTGGTTAGACATGATGGAATACAGAGCCTGGAGAAACTGGTGGTTAGACATGGTGGCAGACAGAGCCTGGAGGAACTGGTGGTTAGACATGGTGGCAGACAGAGCCTGGAGGAACTGGTGGGTGGACATGATGGAATACAGAGCCTGGAGGAACTGGTGGGTGGACATGATGGAATACAGAGCCTGGAGGAACTGGTGGGTGGACATGATGGCATACAGAGCCTGGAGGAACTGATGTTTAGACATAAAGTTGAAGAGAAATCGAGAGCCCAATATGGTGTAGTATGTCAAAATTGATTGGATAAATGAAACAGTGAGATGGTAATACTCACAAACACGGGTTACCACCTAGGTAACCACTCATTAGGCAGGTGAGGAGATTAGACCTGTCCTCACTCAGGATTAAGAAGTCGCTCTCTGTAGATAGGAAGAAAGGGGGTAGATCACCCCTCCACCTGGGGTGCACTCAAATATATTGGTAGGTGAACAGAGGCGCCAGAAGGATAAAAGTACATAAAATTTTTAAAAAATTGCTGGGAGGAAGTGGTGGACTCGCCTCCGTTAAAGCAGACACCAAGGACTGTAAATATATAGATATACACATTTATTGAAAATACCCCAAAGATGCAACGCGTTTCGCGGGCACAGCCCACTTCTTCAGGCAGTAAGCAGGGGATAAACAACTGTAAACAAAAGACAGAGGCATAGCTATAAATGTTGCCATAAAAAGATACAAATGGATTATTATTTAGTGTAATAAGAATAGTATTTCAAACATAGTGTTTAGTGATATGTTATAGTAGGGGGGTGATTGCAAGAAATGGGTCAGTGTAAACTACATAATGTGTATAGGGGAATGGACTAGATAACAGTGGTAAAAGGTAGTTAGTAAATCAGATTAAGTTGGTATCAAATTGACCGCTTTAGGTATATTTCAGTAGAAGATAGGGAATGGAATAAGTTGTAGCTGGCAAGAGAGAAAAAAATTAATAATTTTTTATTTAATTCCAGAAGTATACACTATTTTATTTACCAATTGTAAAAAGCCGGGCATTGTTCATGCTTTTACCTTCATTATCTTTCAGCATGTATAATGACATTTGAAGTCTTTTCACTGTACTTGTTCTTTTGAATACTAGATGGCAGCAAACACACCACTGTGCTCCATGTTCCCTTTCTAAACACCGCCCTGTGCATGCAGAGAAAGCATGCATGTTATGTAAGACCACATGCACACCAATCTACTCCTTACAGCTGGCAGCAGCTGATTGGAGGACTCTCTGTCCCCATGGCCACTGACTCCACCCACTGACAACACCGCCCTGTGCATGCAGAGAAAGCATGCATGTTATGTAAGACCGCATGCACACCAATCTACTCCTTAAAGCTGGCAGCAGCTGATTGGAAGACTCTGTCACCATGGCCACTGACTCCACCCACCCACACTGGAGCAGCTTCTGGATAGGCCAGAGCTGCCAGCATTAACACATTTAAAGCAGCAAGCGACCTCACAACAGTACAGAGGTGCTCTGCTTGCTATACCTGAATTGCTGGTAAGTCTTTATCTTTATTTTTAACCACTACACATGCCTGTTTTTCTCTCTTGCCAGCTACAACTTATTCCATTCCCTACCTTCTACTGAAATATACCTAAAGCGGTCAATTTGATACCAAACTTAATCTGATTTACTAACTACCTTTTACCACTGTTATCTAGTCCATTCCCCTATACACATTATGTAGTTTACACCGACCCATTCCTTGCAATCACCCCCCTACTATAACATATCGCTAAACACTATGTTTGAAATACTATTCTTATTACACTAAATAATAATCCATTTGTATCTTTTTATGGAAACATTTAAAGCTATGCCTCTGTCTTTTGTTTACAGTTGTTTATCCCCTGCTTATTGCCTGAAGAAGTGGGCTGTGCCCGCGAAACGCGTTGCATCTTTGGGGTATTTTCAATAAATGTGTATATCTATATATTTACAGTCCTTGGTGTCTGCTTTAACGGAGGCGAGTCCACCACTTCCTCCCAGCAATTTTTTAAAAATTTTATGTACTTTTATCCTTCTGGCGCCTCTGTTCACCTACCAATATGGTGTTTAGACATGGTGGCAGACAGAGCCTGGAGGAACTGGTGGGTGGACATGGTGGCAGACAGAGCCTGGAGGAACTGGTGGGTGGACATGATGGAATACAGAGCCTGGAGGAACTGGTGGGTGGACATGATGGAATACAGAGCCTGGAGGAACTGGTGGGTGGACATGATGGCAGACAGAGCCTGAAGGAACTGGTGGGTGGACATGATGGCATACAGAGCCTGGAGGAACTGGTGGTTAGACATGGTGGCATACAGAGCCTGGAGGAACTGGTGGGTGGACATGGTGGCAGACAGAGCCTGGAGGAACTGGTGGGTGGACATGATGGCATTCAGAGCCTGGATGAACCGGTGGGTAGACACGGTCACACACACACTGCCTGGAGAAACTGGTGGGTGAATATAGTGGCATACAGTACCATGTGGTAGACAGTGGCTGCAGATAGCAGTAACTGGGGACAGACAAAGCCTTGAAGAACTGGTATCTGCCATTTGCTGTGCACAGGAACCATCATTGTGCACAGAACCATCATGTGTCTTTTCACGTAATTGTCCCACAAATGATTGTCTGATAACTGATCCAGGATCATTTGTCTTCAGAGACTTCTATCTAGAATGCATCGGGTGCTTTAGTGCCTTTAGTAGCGAGTAATAGTCAAGGCAGTGAAGTCCTTATATTTACAGTGATCGCTATAATCCCCTGTCACAGAAGAAGGCATTGCATGAGCTGGGTTATTTTAAACATAATAAAGCAGCGTTTAATTGTCTTTTCTTTATGGTAATCTCCGTTCTCCTCATTCTGTCACCCCAGTAACGTCTCTTCTTCATTACAAAGTCTCTCAGCTTCATTTCGTTGCCATAGAAAATTTCCAAGAACAGTTTCGGTGGCTGTGTCAAATGTATTAAAAACCCATCATCTGAAGTTCTTCACGGCCGTATTGAGGGGAAGCTGGACAGATCACCAAATGTAGTCATTGCTAGTCCCCCACGAATAGATATGTTCAAGGGGGCTGGAGTTCCTGGAAGGGTGGCTGCAGCCCAAGAGGCACCTGAACACGAACATATGAAAGAGGACGCTGAACACTGGGAGGGAGCAACACAAAATGATGCCCAAGGAAGCTGTGAAAGAGAGGGGGCTACAGTACATGGTGGATGATTTTATATATATATATATATATATATATATATATATATATATATATATATATATATATATATATATATATATGAGCTGCACATGGAATCGGAGGGGGCTACAGTACATGGATGATACACATGGAAGAGGGGGCTGCACATGAAATGGGAGGAGACTACAGTACATGGATGATACACATGGAAGTGGGGGCTGCACATGGAATGGGAGGGGCTGCTGTAAATGGATGATACATATGGAAGAGGGGGCTGCACATGGAATGGGAGGGGCTGCTGTCCATAGATGATATACATGGAAGAGGGGGCTGCACATGGAATGGGAGGGGCTGCTGTACATAGATGTTACACATGGAAGAGGGGGCTGCACTTGGAATGGGAGGGGCTGCTGTACATAGATGATATACATGGAAGAGGGGGCTGCACATAGAATGGGAGGGGTTGCTGTATATGGATGATACATATGGAAGAGGGGGCTGCATGTGGAATGGGAGGGGCTGCTGTACATAGATGATATGCATGGAAGAGGGGGCTGCACATGGGATGGGAGGGGCTGCTGTAAATAGATGATACATATGGAAGAGGGGGCTGCACATGGAATGGGAGGGGCTGCTGTCCATAGATGATATACATGGAAGAGGGGGCTGCACATGGAATGGGAGGGGCTGCTGTACATAGATGTTACACATGGAAGAGGGGGCTGCACTTGGAATGGGAGGGGCTGCTGTACATAGATGATATACATGGAAGAGGGGGCTGCACATAGAATGGGAGGGGTTGCTGTATATGGATGATACATATGGAAGAGGGGGCTGCATGTGGAATGGGAGGGGCTGCTGTACATAGATGATATGCATGGAAGAGGGGGCTGCACATGGAATGGGAGGGGTCTACAGTACATGGATGATACACATGGAAGAGGGGGCTGCACATGAAATGGGAGGAGACTGCAGTACATGGATGATACACATGGAAGTGGGGCTGCACATGGAATGGGAGGGGCTGCTGTAAATAGATGATACATATGGAAGAGGGGGCTGCACATGGAATGGGAGGGGCTGCTGTCCATAGATGATATACATGGAAGAGGGGGCTGCACATGGAATGGGAGGGGCTGCTGTACATAGATGTTACACATGGAAGAGGGGACTGCACTTGGAATGGGAGGGGCTGCTGTACATAGATGATATACATGGAAGAGGGGGCTGCACATAGAATGGGAGGGGTTGCTGTATATGGATGATACATATGGAAGAGGGGGCTGCATGTGGAATGGGAGGGGCTGCTGTACATAGATGATATGCATGGAAGAGGGGGCTGCACATGGAATGGGAGGGGCTTCTGTCCATAGATGATATACATGGAAGAGGGGACTGCACCTTAGAGTTCTTAACACCCTGAGTGAAACTTGATCTTGCCCCCCCCCCCCCCCCAGGATTTTAGCCCCTACACTGTGTCAGTAAATAATACCAACAAATGAGCAACAAACAAGCACATTGGGGCTTATTCACTAAATAGAGGCAGAATTGCAGTGCATATAAAGTGCATGGCAATTTCACCATTATGTACGCCAATCTTGTAGCGTATGTTATACTAACAACACACCGTTACAGAGGGTTGGGGAGAGGGCTGGTTTGAGTTTGCTGTGGAATGAGTGAGAAGAAAGGGTAAAGGGGGAAGGCTGTTAAGGATGCAGGAAAATGGGTGGGCAGAGAAAGCAAAGTTTTTGAGGGCAACTGAAACAACAGAGGATTCTGAGCATGAGGGTGGATGGGGAAAGAGAGTGGGGCTTATTGTGGGTAGGGGAAAGGGGGGGGGGGGAGTGAGGCTACTGGGAATGCTGAGGGGAAGATGGAGAAGACCTGGCAGGACAAATAAATTCAACCAGAAACAGCACAGGAACAATGGGACAGACAGAAGCCAAAGAAAGCTATATGGTATCCTGAACAATCCCTCTACTTAGGTAGGTATCAAACCTGAAGGACCCTTCATCCCTGAGGAGCACAGAGAAATGAGCTTCTGAGATGTTTGGTCCAGTAATAGCCAGAGTGGTGGGATTCCTCCTTCGGTTAGAGAGACCCGATGAGGGAGTCATAGGAGAAATGGTTTGCAGCTTATTATGCACGGATTCGGAGTAGAGACGTTCTTTGGAAGTCAGTCGGCTACATTCCTACTTTGGGGGTAAATTCTCACAGTCTGGTACGACTAACTCCCAAACATGAAAATCTTTGTTTACAAGCTAGAAAGAGCACTTGTTGAAGAGATTAAATTATGGTGGGAAATGTCAACCATTACCAAATACAGTTGTGCGGAGAGTATCCCCCTGGGGACGTTAAAATAATGTTTCCCTCATCTGAAGTCCACGAGGAAACGTTTAAAGAGAAATTGATTGATATTTGGAACGAATGTGTGTTTTGAAGGATTTAATTGGGAACATTAGAGAGACCCGTCTGGACCTTGCGGATACAAACTGAAACTGTTATGGATGACTGAGGCATCAGGAAATAAGATGCTGAACTCAATATTAAAATAGAATAAAGATAAATTGGTAACAAACGAGAGGTTCGTAAGGGACAAACAGGATGAGGAATCTGGAACTGTCCAAAGGAGAAGACGTAAACAGAGGTCTGGTGAATGTTCAAGTGCATCTTGGGATTAAATTCTGGGGGCAGGGGAGCAAGTTCTTTTTTTTATCAACACATTCACTGAATCAGTGGCCTCTGTTCAATTATCTTTTCCCAGGAAATGTTTACACAACTTAATAAAACATCTTTCTAAGGGTCTCCGAGCAGTAAAAAAAAACCTGAAATTTGGACTGGGGCTTCCTCCAGCTCCTCGTAGCCCATGAGGTCCTCTGGCATCCTCTGCCGCTCTTACTTGGTCTTGCAGGTGGCTCCGATAATTGTCGACTTTTGGTGAAGTCGCACGTGTGCTTCCCCGCCGCGCCATCATGCCGGTCGCTGCAAGCATCCTGCGCATGCGCTGTTCAGTATTTAGAGAACCGTGCATGCGCAGGACGTGGATGATTGTGAAATTGGATTGGAAAGGGTTAAAAGAGTGTAGATTGTTGCAAAATGAAGAAGAAAAATGTCTGCTGCTCTAATTCCTAGATCCCCATGTCCTTTTCAGCAAACACCGGATGTCTGCTCACTGCCAGCCATAGGGATGAGCAGAAATTAAGCCTATGCGTAATTACACATAGTAATTTGCATTTATGCATCGTAATCGTAATGTGAAATTCCAGGAAAAAGCATAATTAATTTTGTATGCAAATATATAAACATTCGTAATTATGCATGAATTTACACATAATTTATGCATAATTTTGTGCCGACTATGGCGGTTAAAAGCAAAGCCCCCATATATGCTATTGTTACAAAATTTCTACATATATTAACCATTTCAGCCCGCCCGGATTTTTTACCTTATACATCAGAGCAATTTTCACCTCCCATTCATTCACTAATAACTTTATCACTACTTATCACAATTTATTGATCTATATCTTGTTTTTTTCCACCACTAATTAGGCTTTCTTTGGGTGGTACATTTTTCTTAAGAATTATTTATTTATAAATGCATTTTAACAGGATTAATAAGAAAAAATGGGGAAAAAATCATTATTTCTCAGTTTTTGGCCATTATATCTTTAAAATAATCCACACTACCATAATTAAAACCTATGTATTTTATTTGCCAGTTTGTCTCGATTATTATACCATTTATATTTTGTCCTTATCACAATGTATGGCGCCAATATTTTATTTGGAAATAAAGGTGCATTGTTTCCGTTTTGCGTCCATCACTATTTACAAGCTTATAATTTAAAAAATGTAGTATACCCCCTTCAAATGCATGTTTAAAAAGTTCAGACCCTTAGGTAACTATTTATGTAATTTTTTTTTTTATTGTAATTTTTCTTTTGCCATTAAAAATTTTATTTGGGTAATATTTTGGTGTGGGACATAAACAGTTATTTTTTTGTGTTATTATATGTGTAAATTGTAATGTAAAAAATATGTAGATGTAGTTTTACTATTTGGACACAAGATGGCCACCTTCATTTTTGTTTTCCCTCCTTGTACTTCTTGCTAAGCGGAAGTACAAGGGGGATGTGAAATTTTTCCGGGCAGAAGAACTGAAGCCTCATGTGTGAGCGCTTCGGTTTTTCTGCAGGGGACAGGGATCGGTGATCGGGAACCATGTTCCCGTTCACTGATCCTAGGGCTACCGGGGGACACGCCGGTGGCACGGGGGCGCACCCGTGATCGCGCGCGGGAGCGCGCCGAAGCACAGGAGCTCAGCACAGCAGCCGCCCGGATGTGAGCTTCACGTCCGGGCGGCCGAAATGGTTAAGCAGGATAGTGGATACTAGTAAAAAAAAAAAGATTTTTTTCAAAAAGACCTTGTAGTTTTTGAGAAAATCGATTTTAAAAATACAAAGAAAAATGGTTTTTAACCACTTGCCGACCGCCCACAGCCGATGGGCGGCGGCAAAGTGGACGCCGAAAGGACCGCAATACGCCCAAGGGCGTTGCGTCCTTTCGGCATGCCGGGGGAGCGATCGTGTCATTGATGACGTGCGCTTCCCCCAGCAACTGGCTCCGCCCACCCGTGACGACAACCCGCCGGCCGTTCAGAAGAGCCGGCGGGTTGTTAACCCCGCGATCGCCGCTACAAAATGTATAATACACTTTGTAATGTATACTAAGTGTATTATACAGGCTGCCTCCTGCCCTGGTGGTCCCAGTGTCCGAGGGACCACCAGGGCAGGCTGCAGCCACCCTAGTCTGCACCTATGATCGCCCACAGCACCCCTCAGACCCCCCCTGCCCACCCCCCAGACCACTGTTTGCACCCAATCACCCCTCTAATAACCCATCAATCACTCCCTGTCACTATCTGTCAACGCTATTTTTTTTAAATTCCCTAAACTGCCCCCTGGGGACTCCTGATCACCCCCCCACCCCTCAGATTCTCCCCAGACCCCCCCCCCTGTGTACTGTATGCATCTATCCCCCTGATCACCTGTCAATCACCCGTAAATCACCCATCAATCACCCATCAATCACCCCCTGTCACTGCCACCCATCAATCAGCCCCTAACCTGCCCTTTGCGGGCAATCTGATCACCCACCCACACCATTAGATCGCCCGCAAACCCGCCGTCAAATCACCTCCCAAGTGTATTGTTTACATCTGTTCTCTTCTCTAAACACCCACTAATTACCCGTCAATCACCCATCAATCACCCCCTATCACCACCTGTCACTGTTACCTATCAGATCAGACCCTAATCTGCCCCATTGCGGGCACCCAATAACCCGCCCACACGCTCAGATTGCCCTCAGACCCCCCTTATCAATTCGCCAGTGCATTATTTACATCTGTTCTTCCCTGTAATAACCCACTGATCACCTGTCAATCACCCATCAATCACCCCCTGTCACTGCCACCCATCAATCACCCCCTGTCACTGCCACCCATCAATCAGCCCCTAACCTGCCCCTTGCGGGCAATCTGATCACCCACCCACACCAATAAATCGCCCGCAGATCCGACATCAGATCACCTCCCAAGTACATTGCATCTGTTCTCTCCTCTAAACACCCACTAATTACCCATCAATCACAATCACCCCCTGTCACCACCTGTCACTGCTACCCATCAGATTAGACCCCGAAGTGCCCCTAGGGCACCCAATCACCCGCCCACACCCTCAGACCCCAGCCCTGATCACCTCGCCAGTGCATTGCTTGCATCTATTCCACCCACTTATCACACCTTGAGACACCCATCAATCACCTCCTGTCACCACCTGTCACCCCCTAGCACACCTACCCATCAGATCAGGCCCTAATTTGCCCCGTGTGGGCTCCTGATCACTCGGCCAAACCCTCAGACCCCCTTCCGATCACCTCCCCAGTGCATTGAGTGCATCTATTTTCCCCTCTAACCACCCCCTGAGACACCCATCAATCACCTCCCGTCACCCCCCTAGCACTCCCATCCATCAGATCAGGCCCAATACAACCTGTCATCTAAAAGGTCACCCTGCTTATGACCAGTTCCACAAAATTCGCCCCCTCATAGACCACCTGTCATCAAAATTTGCAGATGCTTATACCCCTGAACAGTCATTTTGAGACATTTGGTTTCCAGACTACTCACGGTTTTGGGCCTGTAAAATGCCAGGGCAGTATAGGAACCCCACAAGTGACCCCTTTTTAGAAAAAAAGACACCCCAAGGTATTCTGTTAGATGTATGACGAGTTCATAGAAGATTTTATTTTTTGTCAAAAGTTAGCGGAAATTGATTTTTATAGTTTTTTTTACAAAGTGTCATTTTTCACTAACTTGTGACAAAAAATAAAATCTTCTATGAACTCACCATACACCTAACGGAATACCTTGGGGTGTCTTCTTTCTAAAATCTCTCTGTAAATGGACAATTGTGTGTAAAAAAAAATCAAAAAATTGTCATTTACAGAGAGATTTCTCCCACCCAGCATGGGTATGTGTAAAAATACACCACAAAACACATTATACTACTTCTCCTGAGTACAGCGGTACCACATGTGTGGCACTTTTTTGCACCCTAAGTGCGCTAAGGGGCCCAAAGTCCAATGAGTACCTTTAGGATTTCACAGGTCATTTTGCGACATTTGGTTTCAAGACTACTCCTCACGGTTTAGGGCCCCTAAAATGCCAGGGCAGTATAGGAACCCCACAAATGACCCCATTTTAGAAAGAAGACACCCAAAGGTATTCCGTTAGGAGTATGGTGAGTTCATAGAAGATTTTATTTTTTGTCACAAGTTAGCGGAAAATGCCACTTTGTGAAAAAAAAAACAATTAAAATCAATTTCCGCTTACTTGTGACAAAAAATAAAATCTTCTATGAACTTACCATACTCCTAACGGAATACCTTGGGGTGTCTTCTTTCTAAAATGGGGTCACTTGTGGGGTTCCTATACTGCCCTGGCATTTTAGGGGTCCTAAACCGTGAGGAGTAGTCTAGAAAACAAATGCCTCAAAATGACCTGTGAATAGGACGTTGGGCCCCTTAGCGCACCTAGGCTGCAAAAAAGTGTCACACATGTGGTATCGCCGTACTCAGGAGAAGTAGTATAATGTGTTTTGGGGTGTATTTTTACACATACCCATGCTGGGTGGGAGAAATCTCTCTGTAAATGGACAATTGTGTGTAAAAAAAAAAATCAAAAAATTGTCATTTACAGAGATATTTCTCCCACCCAGCATGGGTATGTGTAAAAATACACCCCAAAACACATTATACTACTTCTTCTGAGTACGGCAATACCACATGTGTGGCACTTTTTTGCAGCCTAACTGCGCTAAGGGGCCCAAAGTCCAATGAGCACCTTTAGGCTTTACAGGGGTGCTTACAATTTAGCACCCCCCAAAATGCCAGGACAGTAAACACACCCCACAAATGACCCCATTTTGGAAAGTAGACCCTTCAAGGTATTCAGAGAGGAGCATAGTGAGTCCGTGGCAGATTTCATTTTTTTTTTGTCGCAAGTTAGAAGAGATGGAAACTTTTTTCCATTTTTTTTTGTCACAAAGTGTCATTTTCCGCTAACTTGTGACAAAAAAATAAAATCTTCTATGAACTCCCCATGCCTCTCAGTGAATACTTTGGGATGTCTTCTTTCCAAAATGGGGTCATTTGGGGGGTATTTATACTATCCTGGAATTCTAGCACCTCATGAAACATGACAGGTGGTCAGAAAAGTCAGTGATGCTCCAAAATGGGAAAATTCACTTTTGGCACCATAGTTTGTAAACGCTAGAACTTTTACCCAATCCAATAAATATACACTGAATGTTTTTTTTTTTTTTTTTATCAAAGACATGTAGCACAATAACTTTCGCGCTCAAATGTATAGGAAATTTTACTGACAAAATTCATGTCTTTTTTGATGAATATAATAAAAACTAAAACTCGCAGCAGCAATCAAATAGCACCAAAAGAAAGCTGTATTAGTGACAAGAAAAGGAGGTAAAATTCATTTAGGTGGTAGGTTGTATGACCGAGCAATAAACCGTGAAAGCTGCAGTGGTCTGAATGGAGAAAAAGGCTCTGGTCCTTAAAGGGTAGAAAGACTGTGGTCCTCAAGTGGTTAAACTGTCATTTTGTAGAGTAAAAAAAAATGTTTCTTTGCATTTTTAAAATTGATTTTCTCAAAAAATACAAGGTCTTTTTGAAAAATTCTTTTTTGACTTGTACCCACTATTCTCTTTAACATATCTACATTAGTGATAAGCGAAAAAGCAAATATTCTTTTCACCGAATTTTCGCCGAAAAAAGCACTCATTTCTTTTCGACAGGCGAATTTTCGATCGTATATTTTCGCGTTAATTTTCGCATAATGCCCTTTATTTTTGCGTTAAATACATAGTTTATCGTGTACGTATTTCTGCGTAGTCGTAGTACCGCTATGCAAAGCTTTGCCCGCTACACGTAATTGACGTATGTATTGCGAAGTGAACTACGCGTGCGGTAACTGCGTCTATACGGATGCACAGAAATAATATTGCCCTTCTATACGTATACAATTCCGCATTGGAAGGTGGAATGTACGCATGTATTAGTTCACCCATGCGTATATTTAGCGAATTATTGCGGAAATTTTTCGGCATGAGGGCAAAAGCGTCCGCATACAGTGAAGTCTCTTTAATTTTCACTGCTGTTCGAAAACGCGAATATTTCTGAAGATTTTCATGAAAATTCACTGAATTCGAAAACGGGATTTTTGATGCGAAAATTCGCAAGCAACACTGATCTACATATGTTGCAATTTTGGCAATAGCGTGTAGGGGGGCTTGGATATTCACCACCAAAGTCGGCACAAAATTATGCATAAATTACGCATGCTTATACAAGGTCAATTGCATTAACAATTCGTTATTACGTATAGGCGAAAATTTACACATAATTTTGCGTAACCGTAATTGGCTGATTACGGTTATCACTGAGTCCCTCCCTGTTTAGTCAAATGGTCATGTTGGAGGCGGGGAGTGTGATTGTCAGTTGAAACCACGCCTCCCTCCTGACAGATAGTCAATCAGGACTGCTTTTCTATGAGGGACATGTGGATTCAGAGTGTATTTCTTATTTTTATTGTTTTCGTATTGGGAGGGGGGAAGCTTTCCACACTTTTTCTTTTTACAAAACTTTTTTCTGTGCTGAATTTATTTAAAATAACGTTCTGTCAAAGTTGTGCCTAAATTTGAGTTTCAAAGCGGCTCGATGTCAAAACAGAAAGTGTTTATCTACATCTTTGCCGCACTGCAGAATTTACTTACTTGAAAACACTGCAAACCTTTTTATACAATTAAAAAAAACAATAATGCAAAGGGACACCTGTAGCTATGACAGGCAAAGGAAATAAGAGAGATGTGACAGCTGGGACAGCCAGCACACTTGCGGTGCAGGTTGGTGGGGGTTTGTAGATCCAGGGAGGGCAAAGTCTAGGGTGCGGGGACATCTGTGCCTATGGGCTCCGGTGATGTAAATCCGGGCCTGCATACAACTAATCCAGTCTGACTTCAGTCAGAGCACCTGATCTGCATGCTTGTTCAGGGGCTGTGGCTAAAAGTATTAGAGACACAGGATCAGCAGGAGAGTCAGGCAACTGGTATTATTTAAAAGGAAAAATCCATATCCTTCTCAGTTTAGGTTCCCTTTAAGGCCTGTCTTGCAGTGGAGGAGATCGCCCTTCATTTGCAGCGCAATAGCTACATTCTTCTTTTATTTGCCCAGTCTGGGCCCTGACGTCAGCGATCGGGACCTTTGAACTGGAAGTTTGCGTTTTTGCGCACGCACAGTAGGAGCCTGTAATGGCCACGTGCATGCGCAGGTGTTCTCGTATGCACCCGTGCCCCCTGCAGCTTCCTCCATCAGGCGCAGGTGCGTGGCGATTACAGCGCTCCTATTGTGCATGCGCAAAAACGTGAACCTTTTGCTCCGGTTTGGGCCCCGAGGTCCTAGAAGGACTACGGAGCTGTTTGGGGACGAATGGAATGCGCAAATCTCCACTGCAGGACAGGCCTTAAAGGAATAGGTATGTCCATTTATGTCAGCTACTCGCATCATGTATCCTTTAGGCCACTTGCTCACTGAACATGTTGCGTCGCATCTCGGTAGTCTTCTTCACCGCAGCCAATGCAAGTCTTTGGAGACTTGCATAGGCAACACGAGGAATAAGATAAGGAATTACACACACATTGTTTCCTTCCTGCCTCTTCACCCTCCCCTTGCTTGTAGGGTCATGAGACACAGGCTGGGGGCTGGAATGATTTGTCTGTGATCTGTCCACACAGGAGCATCTTGCTAGCAAGTAAGGATGTCAACCAACAGGCCAAATACATCTGTTTGTGATGTTTACATCTGGTTCCTATCATTACTAAACTAGTTAGCCTTACATTTATCACTTAAGTTAGGCAAAAATTATCTACAGCTCACCATACAAACATCGATGATTTTAATCACCCAAATATGCCACACCAGCCAGTCATCCTGCCCCTTTGTGTATCCCCCCAAAAAAGAATTTGAAGCTGGAACTGCCTCTGGCAAACTCCTTGCAGATAGTATCCTCCTGGCCAGGATAAAACCTAGGACTAGCAAGGCCAGGGTCTCAGCCCTATAGCCGCCATCCTTCCCAGTAAGGCCCAGTGCACACCGAGCGGTTTTTGATGCGATCCGCCGGCTGCATCCTCCTGTCAAACTGCTCGGTTAATGTATCTCAATGGGATGGTGCACACCGGCGGTTTGAGGATTGTAGCAAACCGCAAACGTGCCTCCTGCTGCACGTTTGCGGTTTGCAGAAGCGTTTCTGCCTCAATGTAAAGGATAGGAAAAACACAAACCGCTCTGAAAAACGGCAGATCAGAGCGGTTTTCCAGGCGTTTTTGTTACAGAAGCTGTTCAGTAACAGCTTTTACTGTAACAATATTTGTAATCTGCTACTCCAAAAACGCTCGGCATGTTTAGAATTCCGCTCTAAACATGCCTAGAATCGCTCTGAAATCTGCTCCCTAAACCTCTAGCGTTTTGCCGATCTGCTATCGGTTTTGGTGTGCACTGGGCCTAAGGGCTTGTTCTAACCTAGGGCGTTTTGCATTTTTTTTCTTGTAGCGCCGGCGATTTAAAAAACCGTTCTAAAATCACTAGTGCAATGAATCCTTATGGGATAGTTCATATCTGAGCGTTTCGGCAGGTTTCCGCTCAGCAAAAGGCTGCATGTACCATTTTTGGGGTGATTTTGCTACAATGGAAGGTATAGGAAAAGCGCAAAACACTCACAAAATCGCTTTGTGCGGAGATTGCGTTCGCGCTTTTAAGAATAAATACATTGTATTTATTCTTTTTGGGGTCAAAGAGTTCACCTCCTGACTTCAGGAAGTGAGAAAACGAATCGCTTTGCAAAAGCGCTTAGAAAAGCACTTTACACAAAATCATAGCGCGCAGGTAAGCGCTGGGAGGGGTAAAAAAAATAAAATCACTGACAAAATCGCAAAACGCTGGCCTCGGCGATTGTGATTTTAGATGTGAATCAAGTCTAAATATGTCTTCTCCCCATACGTTGGTTCACAGGAGAAGCTGAAATTTGGGGGAAGTTTTACCCAAAATAATAACAATCTGTTTCTCTAAGCATTGCCGAAGTCTCCCGTTGATTCACGAGAAGTCTAATTTTAGCAATTATGCTGCCATTTTTTTTCTCAACCTACCAGATGCAAATGAAATAACACAATTAAAGACTGATTTTCACCATTCTGGCATCAGCATTGCCCGTCGTAAAAGCTCTTCGAATTGACAAAGATGTTTTCTCCAAAGATAATCGCCCACGTAACACAGATTCTCGCAGCCTCCTCCCCTCCCTCCCTCTGAATCTCCATATCTCTAGCTGTTGGTAGAAGATGCCATCGTCTTTAACCTTTTTATTACAAAAATAAAAAGACGATGGCTAAGAAGAGTAATTATCATGCAAGAAGAATATCTTCAGGGCCAAGAGTTAAAAAGCTCGGAAGGGGGGAGGGGGGTACATTAAGCCTATAACCACCAAGAAGTGTTTTCAGAAGAATCACTTTAGATTGGCTCACAATTGACCCTCTTCTGTTGAAGGGTTTCCATGGTTACTGGCCTTAATGACGATTAAAACGAAAGAAAAGAAAAAACAATGTGTTGATGGTAATTTTGGAGGTTTCAGGAGAAGAGGGATGAATGAGTCAAGGCATGCGGCGATATCGAGCTTGAATAAAGGATTAGGGCTGTTGATTTTCTCTACGGGGCAATTAGGAATTTAAAAAGTCGATTCAGAAGTAAAATGCGGCACAAGGGTGGGCAGTTAGAGAGCGGTAATTATTAAGGATTACAGATAATAATGAAAAAAAAAGCACATTTGTGATGGAAAGTTGTCAGATTGTTCTTGACAACTTTATCAGGCGTGCAAAATTCAGACAAAAATAAAACTTTTGTTACTTTGCAAGCCTGCCTGAGGCGAGTTGATTTCTCTCTTTGTAAAATATTTAATCTTGAAGCTTATCTGCTAAATTTTTTTTTATACTTGCCTGACTCCTTCCCTCCCCCCCCCCTCCTCTTCCTTTACCAAAGACTAAAGGTGCGTACACACATGCGACTGTAGTCGTTTGAAAGGATCGTTCCTCGATCGTTTCAAACAACGATCGTTTAAAAAAAAGCAACCAACGACCATTACGTCTAACGACGGACGAGCTAGATCGTTAAAAACGAACTATCTAGCTTGGCGAATTTTTCCCAACGACGATCGTTTGCAAAAGTAGTACATCGTTGGAAACGGTCGTTCGTACTCGGCTTGACATGCACATTTCACTATTTCTCCATGGAACTTTTCATTTTTATGCGCAGGCGCAATAGGTGCTTTTACGTGATGTAACGTTCGTTTTAACGATCAGATCGTTACACACCTTTTAAAACTAACTTTACGTAGGTCCTTCTTTTGTCAATTAAAAGTTCGTTCGTCATTCACAACGAACGATCGTTGTCGCATGTGTGTATGTAGCATTACACTTAGGCCTAGTGCACACCAGAGCGGTTCGGCTGCGTTTTGCGATCCGCTTGCGGCTGCGGATCCGCTTGGGTAATGTATTTCAATGGGCTGGTGCACACCAGAGCGGGAGGCGATTTGCAGAAACGCATACTCCCGGGCTGCTGCAGATTTTGGATTGCGGAGGCGTTTCTGCCTCCAATGTTAAGTATAGGAAAAACGCAAACCGCTCTGAAAAACGGCACTTCAGAGCGGTTTTGCAGGTGATTTTGTTACAGTAGCTGTTCAGTAACAGCTTTACTGTAACAATACATGAAATCTACTACACCAAAAACGCTTTACAAAACCGCAAAACGCTAGCTGAAACGCTGCAGAAAAATAAGAAAAAGCGTTTCAAAATCTGCTAGCATTTTGCGGATCTGCTAGCGGTTTTTGGTGTGCTCCAGGCCTAAGGGCTTGCTCACACTATGAGCGTTTGCAGATTTTTTTTTAAAGGACAACCAAGGTGACATGTGACATGATGAGAACTAGACTGTGTTCCTTTTTTTCTTTCTTTGTCTGAAAGAGTTAAAAATCAGGTATGCAAGTGACAGTTTCTGTCCAGGTTGGGATCAGGTCAGACTGGATCAGACTACAGCATAACCCTCTCTGATAAGTAATTACAACCATAAAACACTTTCATGTCAGTAAATGGCTTCTGAGAGCAGGAAAGAGATAAAAAGAGTCAATAATTCATAGATTTGAGCTCTGGCATATTTCAATGAAGATGTAATTGAGTAGAGACAATGAAACAGTAAAAACCTAAAAACTTGATTCAAATATAAAATAAAACTGTGGGGTATCTAAAAAAGTCATTTTTAGGGGAAGGAGGATAGATACAATTGTTTTTCTCATCAGTTTATTTTCACCTAAGATGTCCTTCAAGCGCTGGCGATTTTGGAAATCGCTCTAAAAGCGCTTGTGCAATGATTTCCTACGGGAGTGTTCATATATGAGCGTTCTGCTTTTTATTGAATCGCAAACGCGATACCTGTACCATTTTCTGAGCGTTTGCTCTTCAATAGAAAATATAGGGAAATCGCAAAATGCTTGAAAAAGCGATTTGAATGGCAATTTCCCGAGCACTTTTATGAATAAATACATTGTATTTATTTATTTCCGGGGACTGGCATCAGGATAGGAAGTGTAAAAATTAATCGCTTACAAAAGCGCTTTCGTAAGCGCAAAGTGCAGGAAAAGTGCTTTAACCACTTGCCGACCCGGGGATTTTTCAGTGATCGGTGCTGCGTGGGCTCTACAGCCCGCAGCACCGATCAGGAGTGAGCCAGGGCGATCAGACTACCCCCCTTTTTTCCCCACTAGGGGGTTGTCCTGCTGGGGGGGGTCTGATCGCCGCCGGCTGCATTTGCTTAGTGGGGGGGCTCTTCAAAGCCCCCCTCCGCAGCGTTCTCCGCCGTCTCGCCCGCTCCCTCCCTCTCCCTCCCCCTGTGAGCTGCGCAGGACGGATTTCCGTCCTGCGCATTGAAGGATAGGCTTCAGCCTATCATATGCCGGCGATCCCCGGCCAATCAGAGGCCGGGGATCGCCGATCTGCCTTACGGCGCTGCCCGCCTGTTTACATTTTGCCGGCGAGCCGCGATCGGCGCCTCTCCGGCTGTTCACGGAGTCACCCTCCGTGAACTGACATGGAAAGGCCGCTCCCGTTTCCATGGTAACCCGCAGACGACCAGTTTATGCCAATCGGCGTTAGCTGGTCGTCAAGAGGTTAAAAAACGTTCAATAAATCGCTCAGTGCTTGCTGGAGATTTATAATGTGAACAAGGCATAAGGGCTCATTCACACTAAGTGCTGCACTGTCAGTTTTGACGCCCTGAACATTTGGCAAATTTTCTCGCACGTGCGAAAACGTGTGCAAAAACGCGCGAGAAACCGCTAGCGCGGTTGTGATATGATTTGTCACGGTTTAGTGAATCAAGCCCATAGTGCGCAATCCACATGGTAACATCCGTAGACTTTCATGTCACCAGTCACATTACAGCTGTGTGTTCCCATGCGTAACAATGCAACGCGTCTAGGAACATTTTATCGCACGGCGCAAACATTTTCCATGGGCACGGCTGCCGGCGTCTGCGCTTTAGCGCACCACGCCTTGCATTCCATACAATGGCGACGCATGCATGAAATTGCGTTCATGCATGCGTTCTGTACTGTGAATGAGCCCTAAGGCAAAGTTCACAGTGGTCAATTGCATAATGCACACGTTATGCTACGTACACACTTGCTATAACAATCGTTTACAAGGAACCATAGTTACCAGACGAACAATATTGGAACGATTGGAATGCAACAATGGGATGCAACGATCATTATACACATTTTAACGATCGTTCTCACAGAAAAGAAAGATCAGAGGAAAATGTTGCGCACGTATTTACAGTATATAAAATAAAAAAAAACACAAACATGGAGTTACAAGAGATAAAAATATATGCTAGTTAACTTGAAAACAAAGTTTATTTGATATTTATAATGTAACAATCTTTACGGGTCGTGCTACACAGGAAGTACGGTAGCTGGGCAAAATCCAACGCAGGCGCATTGACCCTTGTAACGATCAATGCTCGGCCGATAACTGTACACACTATAGTTTTGTAACGATTGTTGTTCGATACAATCCGTCCTGTTGGATTTTCTCATTGTGCCGATATCATTCGTTCGCCGTCGTACTTAATGATCGTTTGGTAAAGTTCTTTACCCGATTGTCGGCAGACCGATCGTTAAGCTGATGTTTCAAACGGCCATAGTCGCAAGTGTGTATGTATCATTATAGTGAGTGTGAAATGCAATGGAGACTGGACATAATGCATCGAGTTAGAATAATGCGATTAGTTACAACGCAGCACTGTGAACAGCCCCATAGAATTGTATGAACAGTGAGGTGAAATGCAAAATTATTCTGCAACTCAACTGAACACTGTGAACAGGACCTTAGAAATTGTGAGCATTTTGCACTTATGCGATCGCCGCACACATGTAATGTCTTTTAATCACTTTGCATTTTTTTGTGCATTTTGATTTTATTTTCCATTTGCCACTTTTCTGCATGTTAAATTTGGATGGCAGGCCTGCTTGTCACGCTTGCTTGTCACGCTTTTGCGTGAGATTCATGTTTCAATCCAAGTGAATGCAGAAAACTTGTATTTCGCACTCATTTTTTTAACAATCACGCGTGATTTTGAAGTTGATTAGATACATTTTCATGTAAATTAACTTCATTTATTTAAATGAAAGAAAAAAATAGCACACAAATGCATTGAAAAGTCACTCGAGAAAGTCCTTAGAAAAAAATGGCAAATTTGTGCACACGGTAATTTGCATGCAGAACACGCCTTGGCAAGGTTGTGCGTGTACTGGTGCTCTGAGGAGTTATGCAGACTAGCGCTGTGTATATTCTACTGTATGTTTATTTTAAAGGCACAGACTAACCAGCAAGCTCATGGTGACCCAGAACTCATTGGAGTGTGTAAGGGACTACAATGGTCCTAAAAGCCCCCTTACTAAGATGTTAAGAAAAACAAAAGTTTGCTTTCCTAAAACAGAAAGAATTTGCGATAATTCAGGTTGGAGTGAGCTTGAGATGTCTCCCAGAGCAACACTGCTGAATATATGCAATTAACCATTGTTTACTTTTGTTTATTTTAAAGACACGTTGTAACTTAAAGGATACCACAACTGACATGTGGCATAATGAGATAGACATGTGTATGTACAGTGCCTAGCACACAAATAACTATGCTGTGTTCCTTTTTTTCTTTCTCTGCCTGAAAGAGGTAAATATCAGGTATGTAAGTGGCTGACTCAGTCCTGACTCAGACAGGAAGTGACTACAGTGTGACCTTCACTGATAAGAAATTCCAACTATAAAACACTTTCCTAGAAGAAAATGGCTTCTGAGAGCAAGAAAGAGATAAAAAAGGGGGAAATTCTTATTAGTGAGGGTCACACTGTAGTCACTTCCTGTCTGAGTCAGGACTGAGTCAGCCACTTACATACCTGATATTTACCTCTTTCAGGCAGAGAAAGAAAAAAAGGAACACAGCACAGTTATTTGTGTGTTAGGCACTGTACATACCCATGTCTATCTCATTATGTCACATGTCAGTTGTGGTATCCTTTAAAAAAAAACCCTCTGGGGGATACTTACCTTGGGAGGGGGAAGCCTCATGGTCCCAATGAGGCTTTCCCGAGCTCAGAAGACAGCAGGAATCCAGCGCTGGCTCCCCTCGAATCCTCCCCCGACAAGCTTGACAAGCTAAGATTTACTTACCTCTTCGGGATCCTGCGCAGGCGCAGTAGCAGCTCTTCCTTCGGGTAAGGCAGACATAGCCAAGCCCGATCGTATCCGCTCTACTGCACAGGCGGAAAAGGACTCGCACCTGCGCAGTAGAGCGGATTCATTGGGTTCGGCTATTTCCGCCTTAACCCGAACAGAAAGCCGCTACTGCACCTGCGCAGGATCGCGGTAAGTAACTATTTACGTCACCGCGCTTTGGGGGGCCCCGGCACTTGAACGGAGGGACGGAGGAGGATGGGGAAGCCTCGATAGGATCCAGAGGCTCCCCCCTCTCGAGGTAAGTACCCCCTAGAGGTTTTTTTTCCCTTTACAGATCCTCTTTAGGCTCCCTGCACACTGCATGCGATTCCGAGTATTTGCTTCCGCATGTTTAGTTCTACTGCATGTATCCAGGGGCGTAGCAATAGAGGGTGCAGAGGTAGCGACCGCATCGGGGCCCTTGGGCCAGAGGGGCACTGAGGGGCCCTCCCTCAACTTCAGTATTAGCTCTCTATTGGTCCTGTGCTCATAATAATCACTTCCATAGATACTTTGAGTAGTGGTAATCATTACCAAAGTGCTCCCCATCCCCTTCTTGCACCTCTGACACTGTAGTTGCCTTTGGCAGGTTTTGGTGCACCGTATCAAAGGTTATGTATATAGTGCATGGGGGGCCCCATTGTAACACTTGCATCGGGGCCCACAGCTCCTTAGCTACGCCACTGCATGTATCCCACTGTGTGTCTACTTACTGCTGCATCCCCAACCCTGTATGTGCCATTTTTCTGGGCAGGGCCGTTCTAGACTTTTTGCTGCCTAAGGCAGACTTGTGAAGATGTGCCCCTCGTACCCCACCCCCTTCCCGCCCCCCTGATTTGGAAAGATCACACAGAACTTAAAAATTTACTCTGCTTCATTCAATGTTCTCACATGACATGATGCAGCTCAACACAAAAGCACACTGGTTGGCTGTGAGTCTGTGGCAAATAAACTGCTCACCCTCAGCCACTCCATTCCTCCTCAGTCAGGACAGCAGTGTCACCTCCTCCCTTCTGCTGTGCAAGTCAAATGAAACACTGCTGCTCTCCTGCCACCTCCTCCTCACTCACTGTCAGACTCCTCACACAGCACAGCAAGCTGCTTTTCCCCAATGCTGCTCTTCTGCCTCCCCCTCCTCACTCACTGCCAGACTCCTCACACAGCACAACAAGCTGCTTTTCCCCAATGCTGCTCTCCTGCCTCCCCCCTCCCCACTCACTGCCAGACTCCTCACACAGCACAGCAAGCTGCTTTTCCCCAATGCTGCTCTCCTGCCTCCCCTCCTCACTCACTGTCAGACACCTCACACACCACAACAAGCTGCTTTTCCCCAATGCTGCTCTCCTGCCTCCCCTCCTCACTCACTGTCAGACACCTCACACACCACAACAAGCTGCTTTTCCCCAATGATGCTCTCCTGCCTCCCCCCTCCACACTCACTGCCAGACTCCTCACACAGCACAACAAGCTGCTTTTCCCCAATGCTGCTCTCCTGCCACCTCCTCCTCACTCACTGTCAGACTCCTCACACAGCACAACAAGCTGCTTTTCCCCAATGATGCTCTCCTGCCTCCCCGCTCCTCACTCACTGTCAGGCTCCTCACACAACACAACAAGCTGCTTTTCCCCAATGATGCTCCCCTGCCTCCCCCCTCCTCACTCACTGTCAGACTCCTCACACAGCACAACACGCTGCTTTTCCCCAATGATGCTCTCCTGCCTCCTCCGACCTCACTCACTGTCAGACTCCTCACACAGCACAACAAGCTGCTTTTCCCCAATGATGCTCTCCTGCCTCCCCCCTCCTCACTTACTGTCAGACTCCTCACACAGCACAACAAGCTGCTTTTCCCCAGTGATGCTCTCCTGCCTCCCCCCTCCTCACTCACTGTCAGAATCCTCACACAGCACAACAAGCTGCTTTTCCCCAATGATGCTCTCCTGCCTCCCCCTCCTCACTCACTGTCAGACTCCTCACACAGCACAACAAGCTGCTTTTCCCCAGTGATGCTCTCCTGCCTCCCCCCTCCTCACTCACTGTAAGACTCCTCACACAGCACAACAAGCTGCTTTCCCTCAATGATGCTCTCCTGCCTCCCCCCCCCCTCCTCACTCACTGTCAGACTCCTCACAGAGCACAACAAGCTGCTCTTCCCCAATGATGCTCTCCTGCCTCCCCCCTCCTCACTCACTGTCAGACTCCTCACACAGCACAACAAGCTGCTTTTCCCCATTGCTGCTCTCCTGCCTCCCCCCTCCTCACTTACCCTCAGGCTCCTCACAAAGCACAACACGCTGCTTTTCCCCAATGATGCTCTCCTGCTTTCCCCCTCCTCACTCACTGTCAGACTCCACACACAGCACAACAAGCTGCTTTTCCCCAATGATGCTCTCCTGCCTCCCCCCTCCTCACTCACTGTCAGACTCCACACACAGCACAACACGCTGCTTTTCCCCAATGCTGCTCTCCTGCCTCCCCCCTCCTCACTCACTGTCAGACTCCTCACACAGCACAACAAGCTGCTTTTCCCCAATGCTGCTCTCCTGCCTCCCCCCTCCTCACTCACTGTCAGACTCCACACACAGCACAACAAGCTGCTTTTCCCTAATGATGACCTCTTCACCTCACTCTCCTCTCGCTTCTCCACCTACTCGGACTGCATACTGTTATTGTAAACACAGTACAAAATGCCGCCCCTGTAATATCTGCACCTGATGCAAGTGTTTCACCTTGCTTAATGAGAGAGCTGGCCCGGTTTCTGGGTACAACCCTGTAATGAATAGCGGAGATGCCGCCGCATGGGAGAGCGGCATGGCGGCTATCTCCGCGTTCCAGCAGGCGGCTGTTGCCGCGCAGCAGCATGACACTGCCTTGCCTGGTCCTTCTAGTGCAAACAGATGGAGAACTACGCACGCGCCAGGCGACAGGTCCTTTATGCTGCTAGAAGGGGAATCAGCTGATCATGCTGATCAGCTGACTCCAGCTATGCTCTGGATTGGCTGAGTGACTGGGGCGGCACTGTGGAGCGCTTTTAGTATATATAGGACTCGCTTGTCACTTGCAAGTTGTCTGCTGTTGTGAACATCTACGTGTGAGCGCTCTGACCTGAGTCAGATCCCACAGTGTGTTAGAACCAGCCGGAGCTGGGAATTCACACTGAGTCAGATTCCATTGATAGCTTTAAAGTACTATTGCTTGCTACTGTTTATGTGTTAGACTAGTTCCCAGGTGTTGAGACCAAGGACCTCACACCTAAGACTAGGATTGGGAGAGATTTCTATTACCTGTTATGACCTTTGGCTTTCCTGACTACTCTCCTGTCTTCTGATTCGGTACTTCCGCCCATCTGATTACCTGTTGCCAACATTGCCTGTACCTGGATACTGAATCAGTCTTCCGCTTCTGTACTTTGTCTGTCCGTTTGTTGCTGATCTGGCTCTGTGACGCCTGCTCTTCAGGTGGTTATTAGCTGCTATATCAGGCCTTTGGTCACCAGCTCCACTGGAGACTATCGTGCAGCACAGTCAGTGGGTCTCTATCTATCCAAGGTCCACTGGCTGCAGTACAGTCTGATTCCCTGCCTCTCAGAGGATCCTTGGCTGCAGTACAATCTGATTCCCTGCTCCTCAGGGAATCCCTAGCTGCAGACCAATCATCATCAATATTACTCCAGACAGTAATCCCTGCTCCTCAGGTATCCACTGGCTGCAGTACAGCCTGATTCCCTGCCCCTCGGGGAATCCTAGGCTACAGAAGTGTTTGTATCTCCTGCTTCTCGGGAGATAATCTCTCCAATTACTGTTGCACAAAACACTATATCACATTGGTTGTCCTGTGTCTAGCTATACTAGTATTATTGGTGATTCTGCAGATCACACATAATCAGGTATAGCATCGGTATTATTGGTAATACTGCCGATCACTAATAATCAGAAAAATCTGTGTTGCTGACACCAATCGTGACAAACCCTCATTGTACTTTGCAAAATAAATATGTCTGATTCTCTTTGTGATGAGGCAGTGTGCCAGGCTGCACGGACTGACAGGCGGCACATGCTACATGCAGACCTCCCACGTGTTTCTCGTCTCATAGCCCTGACGGTGGCTGCCGTGTCCTCGGGCTGCATGTCAGAATATTCTCACGCTGAGCAGTGATATCATTCCTGGACGAGTCTTCCATGCTTTATTAGCAGCGCTGCCTTCATATCCCGGAATCAGAGCTCTCTCCTCTGATGAGAGGATGTGATAATGTGCAGCTGCTGAGCGCACGTTTCCCCGCTCTGATCGCCCGCTGCCGGGAACACTCATCCTGCGAGCGGAGGGACTCGCGCCCTGCTGACCCACCTGAATGCCCTTAAAGAGGACCTGAACTCTTTGCACAGAACAGAAGGAAAGAATAGAGAAATGCACCCTGCATGTACTTCGAGAATTCAGCCTGTCTAATCCCCCCTCATTTGTGTGTCTAATCACAACTGTAATCTCTTTCACCTGTGTCAGCTGACTGCCACGGCAGCTAATTTGTAAAAACAGAATGTTAACCCTTTGTCTACTTACTTGAAAGCAGGAAGTAGACAGACTGCTTTTAAGGTTATTATGCTGTTGCTTATCTTTCAGAGCAGAGAGGAAGTTCTCAGTTCAGGCCCGCTTTAAAGATGAACCATAAGGACATATAGTAGAATGAAGTACATTATCCAAGACACCCACTTTTACCTAAAATCAGTGACGTAGCAATAGGGGGCGCAGATTTTGCGACCGCATCGGGGCCCTTGGGCCCTCCTTCAAGCACAGAATTAGCTCTCTGTTGGTCCTGTGCTGGTAATAATCACTTCTATAGATGCTTTGATTAGCAGTAATCATTAACAAACTGTTCCCCATCCCCTTCTTGAACCTCTGACACTGTAGTTGCCATTGGCACGTTTTGGTGCGTCGTATCAATTGTTATGTATAGAGTGCTTGGGGGGCGGGGGGGGGGGCATGTAAAACTTGCACCGGGGCCCAATGCTCCTTAGCTACACAACTGCTTAAAATACCCTGGTTTCAGCATTAGAAACACTTCCTGTAGCTATATATTAGTATGTAACCCGTCCTCCCTTGTGGCTTAGCCTAGGCTACTAAGTAAGTGGAAATTTCTCTCCTCCTCCTGAGCATTCTGGGAGACCAACTATCTTATGTACTGGCTTTGAGTCCACTTTCACAGTATAATGTTTTGTTGTGTTCCCTGTATAACATACTTACCCATGGAGCCATTTTTTGCCCATTCACCTTGAAGTCAGGTGGGACTGGATGGCCAATTAGACATTTTCCCACATGAGCCACTCCTAACTCTTATAAAAGGCATGATTCCAGCCATTTTCATACTGCATTAGTCAGTGTAGGGAGAGGAGCTGCTGCTGCAGATAAAGGGACAGTGATAGATAGGCTTTATTGTAATACTAGTGACCTTAGCCCATTTAAAAATGGGCTAGGTCTGTCAGCGCTCATCCGCCACACTCTCACGTGCGCGAGCACGTCGCATGCAGACATGCCCGTTCCGCCTGGCCCCCCCACTGAGTCATTCCCACAGCTGTCCTCAGTGTCTTTGCATCCCTTCCTGCACATGCGCACAACAAAACAAGACACACACAGGGACATGGGATGCAACGTTTTATTAGCTAGGATAGTTCTGTATAGCTGTTTCCTAGGTGCTCTTCTACTTGTACCAGCTAGGGACCACCCATAGTCCCGGACAGTGACCTAATCCTAATTGAATGGGAGCATCCTGTCCACCCTGGCCAATGGAACACCTGTCCTGTACCTTACCAGCACTACCACCATGCCATTTCGAAAACTATTATTGTAAATTAGTAGTATTACTACTAACCTGGCAGTGGCACGTGCCAGTTCTTTCCAGCCTCTTGTACAGAGGCTGAAAGTAAAACATGTATTTGACAGGTATTTGCACATTTTTTGGGCTTCTCTCTCATACAGATGCTGAAAGTAAAATATTTGTTTAGCAGGTAACTGGCTATTTTTTCTGGCCTAACTTACTGTGGCTGCTTTTTCAAATATTTAGGCAGGTAACTGCTAATTTTTTCAGGCATCTCACCCAGTGGCTGCACATAACTATTTTTAGGCAGGTAACCATGGCAGCCATTTTAAAGACCTTCATTTGCAAAATCTAGAAACGATGGGATTTTCTTTTTCAGTAATAAGTTTTTATTGAACAAATTAAAAAGACAAGGTACAAATAGGGAAGGATATGCAATCCATACAGTAGTTAACACAGCTGACATCAGATTGATATTTAACGTGACAATACCAAACAGGCAGAATTTTTTAAATCAAAGACATAGATATACAGATATATGATTTGCCAAACATCCTAACGGGGGAAAGAACTATGTGATTTTTGACATTTACGCATTAAAAAAAAATCCTATGCATAAAATACATATTTCTCCTTTTATCCACCACGGCCATGTCACTATCTGGGTATTTTGTACACTCTGTTCACCTTTTTCAAAGACATTTTGGCTGCAGACATGCCCTGAATGTTTTAAAAGTTTATCTGCCATTAAAGTCAATGGGGCTCGTCGCAAGCGATTGGTTTGTGAAAGTTTGCAGTAAAATTCGTAAACGTGAAATAATAATTTTAGACTATCCTTATTTGTAGGACATTAGACTATGACTATGGTAGGATTAGATTGTGAGCTCCTCTGAGGGCAGTCAGCGACATGACTGTGTACTCTGTAAAGTGCTGCAGAAGATGTCAGTGCTATATAAATACATAATAATAATATGGTAGGACATTACACTATGACTATGGTAGGGTTAGATTATGAGCTCCTCTGAGGACAGTCAGTGACATGACTATGCGCTCTGTAATGTGCTGCAGAAGATGTCAGTGCTATATAAATACATAATAATAATATGGTAGGACATTAGACTATGACTAGGGTAGGGATTATAGTGTGATCTCCTCTGAGGACAGTCAGTGACATGACTATGCGCTCTGTAATGTGCTGCAGAAGATGTCAGTGCTATATAAATACATAATAATAATATGGTAGGACATTAGACTATGACTAGGGTAGGGATTATAGTGTGATCTCCTCTGAGGACAGTCAGTGACATGACTATGCGCTCTGTAATTTGCTGCAGAAGATGTCAGTGCTATATAAATACATAATAATAATATGATTAGACTATGAGTATGGTAGGGATTAGAGTGTGATCTCCTCTGAGGACAGTCAGTGACATGACTATGCGCTCTGTAATGTGCTGCAGAAGATGTCAGTGCTATATAAATACATAATAATAATATGGTAGGACATTAGACTGTAAGCTCCTCTGAGGACAGTCAGTGACGTGACTATATGATAACAATAAAAAAACCTTATGCGATGCCTCCAGTGACAGGAATGTATTATCAGTAAGGTATTGTGGAATCACATCCTTCTCTCGATGTTTTACCATCTCAGAACCCTTCAGCTCTTCCTCTCTTATTATTTGTCACCCCAGAGCAGTCTCGGGGTAGCGGCGCTTGGAAAGCGAGATAACGGATCGGCGTCCCGGCGACATGTTTGCCCGCAATCCAGTGCGGTTCATGTGCCGTGAATAACCTCCCGCGTCAGAGATTAATGTGCATTGTATATATTTTCTGTTTGATGAAGCTCATTTTCGAGTACAGCGAGCAGCAGAGGCGCTCGGGGGCATTCGCCACACATTACCTGAATATGGCGTGTAACCGTACGACACGAGGCGTGCGTCTGAGTGCAGATTTATAGGCCTGTCCGTGTCAAAGAGGATTTCATTACGCTATGACTCTGACCGCTGCTGTCCAAACCCATTACTGATGTTAGTTAAGTGTAACTATTCCTGGTCTGGGCGGTTTTACAAGCGGACTTCTCATACTTACAGAACAGGAGATGCCTTTCCTAAAAATTAGCAGAAGCAGCAGAGTGTTGTACCGTGTTAGCCAACAGTAAAAGCAAAAAGTTTTTAATAAGGATGATACCATTTTTTGGCTAACTTAGAGATAAACAAAAAGTAAGCTTTCGGCCAATAATTCTTCAGACTTTGCTCCTGTATGTTAGCTAGCATCCCTGTGAGACTCTCCTGAGTGAGAATCTGAAGTGGGCAGATGAGGGGCAGATGGGACAAGGAGGCATGTTCTCTGCCTCATGACATGTCCTCACACTTCCTCTCTCCCCCCCCCCCCCCCACCGCCGCACTATAGCCCCCCAAGATTAGTGACAATATTTGTCCCTAACTCAGAGGTAAACACAGTGGAGAGGAATTCCCTGTTCAAAATGCCCACCAGGGGCGTTCCTACAGCATTTCCAGAGCTGGCATTGGTCAGCTCTCTCTCCATGGCTGCGCCCCCTGCACGCTGGATGAGAGAATTAATCTCTTATCCCAGTGTCGTGACCTATAAGTCACGGAAATGAAAGTGGACCAGTGCGGCCCACAGGAGTGGCATGGAGCAGCGTTTTTTTTGCGACTCCCTGATCCGCTCAGCCCCACGGATCAGGTAGTCTCCTTTTTTTAGTATTTTTTTGAGCCCACCTCTCTTTAAGTTACAATGAAGGCATCTATTGACATTTATTGATGTTTGCAAAAGAATGCTTCTCCTCTTAATGTCCAGTGTATATAAGCTGTGCGTTTAAACATTTTGTTAATATACTGGAACAAATTCTGAAGAATTATTGGCTGAAAGCTTACTTTTTGTTTATCTCTAAGTTAGCCAATAACAGCTTACAGATTCGTTTAGAGAGAGATTTGTCTCTTGGTTGAATCTGCCCATCATTGCCTGATGTATGGCTGCCTTAAATCTATAGCTTTTCTACTAATGGTAAAGTAAATTGTAGGGTATTAGTAAATGTACCGATATTCTACTAAATGGTAAATCCGCCTGCCTTTCATCTTGCGGCTTTTGTAATTGTACGCGTTTGAGGGTGCGCGCCCCACCGGGAGGCTGTGAAGAGTGTGTTATTAATAGCATGAGCCCAGCAGAAGTAATGACCGGCAGGGAGAGCGCCGGACTGTACAGTAAATACACTGAATACAAATCCAGCCTGTCACATTGTCAATACCATCCGGGCACATTATAGAGAGCAGCAGAAGGCCGCTGCTAATTGTTCACATGCCCCACTGACAAAGTTCATTCCAGGCTGCGGCCCGCCCAGTGTGGTGTCTGCGGGTCAATGAGCCACGTGGAGCCCAGCTCCTAATAGATTTCACTAGCGATTTTTAAAATCGAATAACATGCAAATCACACATGGGAAAAAGCAATTTAAAGGACAACTGAAGTGAGAGGGATATGGAGGCTGCCATATTTATTTCCTTTGAAGCAATACCAGTTGCCTGGCTATGCTGTGAATCCTCTGCCTCTAATACTTTCATGCATAGTCCCTGAACAAGCATGCAGCAGATCAGGTGTTTCTGACATTATTGTCAGATCTGATAAGATTAGCTGCATGCTTGTTTCTGGTGTTATTCAGACACTGCTGCAGCCAAATAGATCAGCAGGACTGCCAGGCAACTGGAATTGTTTAAAAGGAAACACATATGGCAGCCTCCATATTCTTCTCACTACAGTTGTCCTGTAAAGTGAGTCTGAAGCAAAAAAAAAAACACACACACATACAAAAAAGGAAAACAAACCAACCAGGTAGTTACCTAAAGAGAGGGAAGGCTCTGGGTCCTATAGAACCTTCCAGATCCCCTCCTGCTCCCATCATACCAGCGCTGGCTCCCCTGTTAGCAGCTTTTGACCGATGGGTCGGAGACTGCTCTCTGCTGCTGCGTTAGGCTTTCGGGAGTCTTTGGGAGCCTAAGACGGGCCGCTCCGTACTGCGCATGCACGAGCACGCTTTCTCATGCACAAGCGCATGCGTAGTCGGAGCTGCCCTTCTTTGGAAGCACTCGGGCTCCCAAAGACTTCCGAAGTCTTCTGGGGTGGGAGATTTGAACGGGGAGCCAGAGCTGAAACAAGATACTTTAGAAGGAGGAGTCCGCACACAGACTTGAAGGAACAACCAATATGAGATTTATTGTCCCATCACATACATGTGCAATACATGTCCGACCTGCAAGGGCCGACGATCGTTTCGGGATCATGCAGGGTCCTCTTTGTCAAGGCAGAAAGCAGAGAGACATATACCATACCGTAGTCTGTCTGTGACTCTGTAATAGATAGCGGAGATACCGCCGCATGGGCAAGCGGCATGGCGGCTATCTCCGCGTCTCAGGCAGCAGCAGCAAGGTGTTGCTTTGCCTGGTCCTTCTAGTTCACACAGATGGAGAGCTGCGCGCGCGCGCCAGACGACAGAACCTTTATGCTGCTAGAAGGGGAGTCAGCTGATCAGGCCGATCAGCTGACTCTAGCTATGCTCTGGATTGGCTGAGTGACTGGGGCGGCACTGTGGAGTGCTTTTAGTATATATAGGACTTGCCTGTCACTTGCAAGTTGTCTGCTGTTGCGAACAGTTACGTGTTAGCGCTCAGACTAGAGTCAGATCCCACAGTGTGTTAGAACTAGTGTTGGGCGAACAGTGTTCGCCACTGTTCGGGTTCTGCAGAACATCACCCTGTTCGGGTGATGTTCGAGTTCGGCCGAACACCTGATGGTGTTCGGCCAAACCATTCGGGTTCGCCCGAACTACTAAATGCCCGGCCGAACAGGGCCGAACAGGGCCCCTGTTCGGCCGAACAGGGCCCTGTTCGGCCGAATACCGCCCCCCTATGGGGTCGCAGGCATAAGGGGGGAGCATGCCCCGATCGCTGGGGGGGGGTCGGAAATTCCCCCCACCCCCTCCGCTAGCGCTCCCCCCTCTGCCCGCTTCCCCATAAAAAAGTTGGCGTAAAGTTAAATATTACCGGTGGTGGCTGCTGCAGTGGCTGGCTGGCAGTGGTGTGAATGAGGAGGAGGAGTCCGAGTATGACGCGTTGAGGCCAGGCAGCGGGCGGTTCAGCGGTAGTACCCTTGTGGTACTTCCGCCCTTTCTCTGACCTCACGTCCTCTACGTGATGACGCATACGAGGGTACGCGTCACGCGTACCATCGTATGCGTCATCACGTAGAGGACGTGAGGTCAGAGAAAGGGCGGAAGTACCACAAGGGTACTACCGCTGAACCGCCCGCTGCCTGGCCTCAACGCGTCATACTCGGACTCCTCCTCCTAGTCCTCACTCACACCACTGCCAGCCAGCCACTGCAGCAGCCACCACCGGTAATATTTAACTTTACGCCAACTTTTTTATGGGGAAGCGGGCAGAGGGGGGAGCGCTAGCGGAGGGGGTGGGGGGGATTTCCGACCCCCCCCCCCCGCGATCGGGGCATGCTCCCCCCTTATGCCTGCGACCCCATAGGGGGGCCGTATTGCGGCATGTTCGGGTCCCCATTGACTTGCATTGAGTTCGGGGTTCGGGCCGAACATGCCGAACATCTGGCCCATGTTCGGCCTGTTCGGCCCGAACCCGAACATCCAGGTGTTCGCCCATCAGCCGGAGCTGGGAATTCACACTGAGTCAGATTCTTTTGATAGTTTAAAGTACTATTGCTTACTACTGTTTATGTGTTAGACTAGTTCCGGGGTGTTGAGACCAAGGACCTCACACCTAAGACTAGGACATTACTATCTTGCTACTGTTATGTGTTAGACTAGTTCTGGGGTGCTGTGACCAAGGACCTCACACCCAAGACTAGGAGAGATCTATATGGTCACTGCCTATCCGTTAGACTAGTTCCGGGGTGTTGAGACCAAGGACCTCACACCTTAGTCTAGGACAGTGACATATCATTTGTTACCTGTTATGACCTCTGGCTTTCTTGACCACTCTCCTGAACTCTGATTCTGTACTTCTGCTGTTAAATGTTAAAATGAGGGATTTGTAACTTGAACACAAAGTCATTCAGAGACCAGAGTAACTCATTTAAAAGGATGTGGTTGTTTATTTAACATTATTGATTTTCCATGAATATTCAAAAATATAAATCAATAAAGGTACAAATCTTAGTTACGTTACAAATGATTACAAAAAATGAACAAATTGATTGTATGTCTGTATGTATGAAAGTATGTGTGTGTCTGTGAAGAGAAAATGGCAGAATGACCCACTCCCGCCTAAAACTCCTTACATAAAGAAATGGGCTGGCCCCACAGTGTGTCCCAATGCTATCTATGATTGGTTTGTTCAAACAATGCTGTAGTCTCTATTTGCTGACTTCCATACCTAGCTGCTTCAGCTAACTCCTCATATATCACAAAGAGAGCACATGTTTCAATCCGGTTGAAACTGGTATTCCTACAGCCTCATTGTAACGCTATGGACTAGTGGCATAATTAGATACAGCTGTTTGACCAGCTTCTAGCTGGGGGGGATGGTTAAGCATAGAATTCCTGAGAGCAGGACTGTTGTCTATAGAATTACCAACCCAGCCTTGTACGCCTATGCTAGATAATAGAAGATTTCTTTCAATCAGTCTTATCAATATCACATATATAATTGATCTATAGCTTTGATATCTCAATCGCGTCACATCCAATATAGATAATTATTCCCTCCAACATGGCAGGGCCCTTGCCATGCAGAAAGCTCCAATCATCGTATATTTAGATTGTTCAGAGGTTAAAACATCAAAACTACTTATTACATTTCCCCCTTTATAGAAGTAAAATCATATATTAAAATTACTTTCACTTCTATAAATACCCTTTGTATATTTTAATCATTATCAAAAATTTAACAATCATATTCTGTCACCTTTCATTAATCATTACCTTCGAATTTTGCTACCTCTAAATTTTTAGACAAATTAATAACTTTTATTTAAACTAATTGCATGTATATGCTCTTCATACATCCCTTGTGTACGAACTCAGAGGAAAAAAAAAAAAAAAACCCTTAACCTCTTCCTTGCTAGACTTAACTTTAACAGCAACTTCTTCTGTACTCTCATGTGTAATTGAAACAGTGTGTGTTAACCCTTTCACTTCCTGTTGTATAGGGAATTTTACCTTTGACAAAAACGGTAGATTCTTCTTAAAATTAAACTAATACCCTTAAACTAAACATGCAAGCATGATGACAAATCTAAACTTTGAATTTCATTACTTTTTCTTCCATTTCAAAATGATCATAAAACCCCTTTTTATAAAACAATCATAATAATGTATATAATTAACTGGATTACCTAATAATGTTACATAATAATCAGATGTATTGCCTTACAACTACTAATATCATTAAAATATTATTCATTCATCTTGGTGGAATTCATATCACTTATCCATCCCAAATCAATATGAATTAATGTATACCTGTATTCTTCAATTATGTCATACCTCCTTAAAAAGTTTGTATTACTGTTTGGAAATATCTATAATATATGCAGTTTGACGTTTCAAACATATCCTAATCAAATATTGTTTCCATTATTAATACAAATTGAAAATATTAAATCAAAAAATGTATCATTTAAGGACATGATACTGATGCACTGTATATAATAATACCTTAACATCATCTGATTTACATATTATTATGCTATCTAATTAGCCTTATGCTTTCTGACAAGCCTTTTGCTTTCTGACAAGCCTTATTATCTTTAAATCAGATTTCAAAGTTTCTTAATACAACCCATTAATCATAATCAATGATTTTTGCACCATCTAAAATTCCTTTTCTAATATTTTGATCAAACTCTCAAAATAACTTTGCATACCAGATATATTATGGAAACCCCTTTCTATCAAAAATATCAACTTCCAAACATTAATCAAAAATTTACCTTATTATTATTTTTTTTTTAAATGAATGGATCTATAAGCTATTGGATAAAAAAAACTTTCCTTAAAAAACCTTTCCTTATCTTATCAATATTTTTCCCTAAACTTTTTCATTACCTTATGAAAATATCACATAAAATCTAATTCTGTTCTGTAACAAATAAAACAAACAATTAAACTCAAAACACCAAAAATGTCTTTTTCATGTGTGTCCAATTAAAAATTATATGTGTGTAAAGAGATTAGATTCTCAGTTCAGTTCATGAAAAGTGGGGAGGGAAAAGAAAAAAAAACTCTTCATGTCTTCAAGCACTTCTGTTCATTCCTTTATCAATGGAAGCATGGAATCTCCTCTCAATAGGCTCGTTAGCATGTGAAAGCCTTGTAATTTTCGCCATTCCTGCATGTGACCTTTTAGTCAATCAATCTTTAGAGATACATCTATAATTAGAAAATATGGTATCAATGATCTTATTTCAAGAAAATAACTTTAAACTTTTGTTCCCCCTTTGAACAAACAAACTCATATGACATTGTCTAAATTGCAATCCTTTGATGAGGACACAAACCATGAACTTTAATAAATCTCGTTTATCTAATAAACATAACCTTAGACAAACCTGAGATAAAGCCCAATAAAATAAAAAAAAAAAAAACACAATGTCATCTAAAAAATATCCTTCACACTTTAATTGTGAGGACAACAAAGTTATATTCTCTTATGTAAATGTGTAACAGCATGTTAATATGTGTGTGTGCGTTTATATAACATGCTAATCTCATGTGTATATGTCATTATTAGTATACCTGCTGTGTGTGTGTGCAAGTTGCAAGTAACTAAATGATACCCTTACATTTCTTTCACAATGATATCTCAAAAATGATCAATACATTATTTATAACAACTTCTGACGTATTTTTACTCATGCAGTTTGAGTGACAGCTAATGGCTTCAGATTACAGGACTCCAGCTGTTCTTAATTAACCCTACTCTCGCTTAACATAGATGCCACTGTTTCTCATACAAACAGAGGAAAGCATTTCCTAAACAGCTTCTGCTGAAACATTTCTATGTCACTAAAACTTAACTTGAAACCTTTCTTTAATTTTTATTTAAAATGACCTCATCTTACTAAAACACATTGCAACTGATGTAACCAATTGCTAGTATCCAAAATAAACTCAAGGAAACATGAAATCCACTTTCCTATAAATAACTGATACTCGAATTACTTTTAAATCCAATATCCCATTCAATATTGTACCTCAATTTTCATCAATTTACAGAAAGGAAGGAAATCACCACCATCTCTGATTCTCTTCACATACTTCCCAGGAAACAAAATTTAATAATTAAGGAGATAGAATACATGTGTACACCAAATCATAAAAGGGGAATAAAAAAAATATTATCACATAAACACATATAGAATTCACAACCAATAACTTTTATCAGAGTTCTGCTTTAACCTGTTGTCCTTTAAACGTTTAATTTTTAAATTTCCTTGAATTTGAATATATTGTGTACAGTCTAAAATATCAGTGCATACATTACTGTATTAATAATCTACAGCAATGACCAAAATATACAATTTTATTTCAGATATTTGATACACCAACACCAAGTCCCTTGTATACCAATAATTTGAACTGGCACAACTGATTTCACACCTCTGACCGGAAAAGATATGAAACCACCTGTCACCATTCATCAATTATATTTTTATAAATTCCCATTTCTCCTCCGGTAAAGAAAAACAGATCTTTACAAAAATAATGCATATATAAGTATAAGGATATACTTATTCATGACAAATCACTTACGGGACTGAGCATTCAGCACATATATATCCTGATCATATTTCCAATCATCACTCACATTAGACTGAACACACATATTGTCTTTTAAAATACCTTTACCTTATAAAATGTCAAAATCATCTAAAAGTAATAACTATAGTCATGACCTACCAAATTTATTTATACCTTACAGATCAAATTCTTATGTAATTGATGCAATCATTATTTGCAACAATTCAGCTTTATTTTAATCAAAATTAATTCAAATCTCTTTATTTCACAATAAACTCACTAAGAATAACCTCCTGACTAAACCTATAACTTAAAAAAAACTTATTTTATCAACTTTTGTGTAAATCGATTGTCGAAATATATATCTGTCATCTATGGACACCAGCAATCACATCTTACTTATGAATGCTTACCCTTATCACCATATCCTCATCAATCCTCTAATACAGAAACAGATATGTCTATCATTAAACTATGGTGATTAATTCTCCTATGCAACCTTATAATAAGCTTATTTTAATTAATTAAATTTTTTTTTTTTTTTTTTAATATCAATTATTATATTAATGACTATATTTATACTTTTTATCAAAACTCAAATGGAAAAATAGGACAACAACTCTGAAACTTGAATGAAATTTTCATAACATAAATAGCTTGCAATACAAATACTTTTATGTGACATCTGCAATGATTTTACACTCCTACTAGACTAGCTGTTATATGATACTACTGCTGCTGCAAAGAAAATGTCATTTTGGTAACCACACTTTTAAATACCCAGAAACATTTTTATTTTTCCTGGCTTTCAGGATTACTGCGCTTCTAATAAACCATTATTACAGATATATTTCCTTTTTATATAAACTGTCACTTATTCATGGTTTACACATTTTCTTTTACACAAGTGGCCAATTAGCATAAATACAAAAACCCTTACTTTACTTATAGAAGCCATTATGGTAAGTTTTGCTTCTATGATCCAATTACACTATCTTAAGCTTCAATTTAAACCATTTTTTCCCAAGTTTAGCTTGCAACTTTGTGAACAAAAATATCTGCCTCTTTAAATAAACATCATTAAGGAAGTCTGCATCCTGTCTGCTACCACTAAGGCATTTTACATAGGAATGAGAAGAACATTCCTTTTGCCTGCTATTCATTTTAGCAACCTTTAAGTAACTATTTCCCTAACTAACTAACAAATATTCTTTATTTCTTTAACAACTTCGGACAACGCAATCTGACTCTTAAAACTTTTAACCAATTCAACAGGAAATAAAACATAGTCACCTTATGCAAACAGACTTCTGGTATCACCCACAGATCTTCTGGAGGTCCATTCGCTTCTGGTCTGGTCTCCTCCCTTGCTTCAGGCTCAATCGCAAAAAATAGTTTCAAAAATACCCAGCTTCCTTTCTCATTCCCCCGTTTTGAAACGAGCTTGTGATCTATGGCTGAGTTAATTCTTCATGAAACATTTACGACTGGTTGGCTCGCCAATTGTTAAATGTTAAAATGAGGGATTTGTAACTTGAACACAAAGTCATTCAGAGACCAGAGTAACTCATTTAAAAGGATGTGGTTGTTTATTTAACATTATTGATTTTCCATGAATATTCAAAAATATAAATCAATAAAGGTACAAATCTTAGTTACGTTACAAATGATTACAAAAAATGAACAAATTGATTGTATGTCTGTATGTATGAAAGTATGTGTGTGTCTGTGAAGAGAAAATGGCAGAATGACCCACTCCCGCCTAAAACTCCTTACATAAAGAAATGGGCTGGCCCCACAGTGTGTCCCAATGCTATCTATGATTGGTTTGTTCAAACAATGCTGTAGTCTCTATTTGCTGACTTCCATACCTAGCTGCTTCAGCTAACTCCTCATATATCACAAAGAGAGCACATGTTTCAATCCGGTTGAAACTGGTATTCCTACAGCCTCATTGTAACGCTATGGACTAGTGGCATAATTAGATACAGCTGTTTGACCAGCTTCTAGCTGGGGGGGATGGTTAAGCATAGAATTCCTGAGAGCAGGACTGTTGTCTATAGAATTACCAACCCAGCCTTGTACGCCTATGCTAGATAATAGAAGATTTCTTTCAATCAGTCTTATCAATATCACATATATAATTGATCTATAGCTTTGATATCTCAATCGCGTCACATCCAATATAGATAATTATTCCCTCCAACATGGCAGGGCCCTTGCCATGCAGAAAGCTCCAATCATCGTATATTTAGATTGTTCAGAGGTTAAAACATCAAAACTACTTATTACATCTGCCCATCTGATTATCTGTTGCCAACCCTGCCTGTACCTGGATACCGAATCAGTCTTCCGCTTCTGTACCTTGTCTTTCCGTGTGTTGCCGACCTGGCTTGTCTGACCCCTCTGGCTGTAACCTAGCTCTTGGGTGAGCAGCCTTACTGTACTTCTGTGACACCTGCTCTTCAGGTGGTTACTTGCTGCTATTACTATCCTATGGTCACCATCTCCTCTGGAGGCCATCAGGCAGCATAGCCAGTGGATCTCTACCTCTTAGGTCCACTGGCTGCAGTACAGTCTGATTCCCAGCCTTCAGGGAATCCTTGGCTGCAGTATAGTCTGATTCCTTGCTCATCCAGGAATCTCTAGCTGCAGACCAATCTTCACCACATCACTCCAATCAGTGGTCCCTGCCCCTCAGGTGTCCACTGGCTGCAGTACAGTCTGATTCCCTGCTTCTCAGGGAATCCTTGGCTGCAGTAGTGTCTGTATATCCCACTCCTCGGGAGATAACTTCTCCATTTACTGTTGCACCAAACACTATACCACATTGGGTGTCCTGTGTCTAGCTATACTAGTATTATTGGTGATTCTGCAGATCACCATATAATCAGGTATAGCGTCTGTATTATTGGTGATACTACAGATCACCAATAATCAGAAAATATGTGTTGCTGACACCAATCGTTACAGACTCCTTCTAAAGTACCTAGTTGAACAGCCTTGGAGCCCAGCACCAGCATATCCATGCATATGGGAGTACGGTTTTTCTTGACTTGACGTAGAGCTGGAACAAGGGCGCCATTTTCTCTTCAGACTCCCTTTAGAAACACAGAAAAAAATTAGGAAGATGGAAAACGCACAAAAAACAACGCAAGTCAAATGAGATGCCATTGAAATACAGTAGATTTGAAACAAAGGCAAAATGTCAATCCCACACAATGCACGTGAATTCTGATCTTAGAGAGGATGTGATTTCAGTGGTTAGCGGAAGAGGGGGATTGTGGGTAAGGCAGCAGTTCACCAATTAGATGTAAATGAGAGACATGCGAGCCATAGATGTAGAGTAGAGGTGTCAGTTTTCTCTCTTCTCCCTTTCTTCGCGTGTTTTGTTCTTCTCTGTACAGTGACGCTCCTGGGAGAAGCAGCCTGGCGCAGGCAATCGGGCGGCCCCAGAGATGGAAGCATCCAGTAATGAGACATTACAAGCCGAGAGCTGAGGTGGTGCCAAAAAAAGTGTCTTTCCAAAGAATAGGCGATGAGCAGAGTCAGGACAGAACACTTCAATTATCCCTTCCACTAATTACTGCTATTGTGCGGCGCTACACGACACGGGAGGACACGTGTTACCGCTGACCCCTCTGCTGGTGACTGCCAATCACATGACACAGAGCATCTCAGCACTACGTGACATGGGAGGACATGTGTTACCGCTGACCCCTCTGCTGGTGACTGCCAATCACATGACACAGTGCATCTCAGTGCTACGTGACACGGGAGGACACGTGTTACCGCTGACCCCTCTGCTGGTGACTGCCAATCACATGACACAGAGCATCTCAGTGCTACGTGACATGGGAGGACACGTGTTACCGCTGACCCCTCTGCTGGTGACCCCCAATCACATGACACAGTGCGTCTCAGCGCTACACGACACGGGAGGACACGTGTTACCGCTGACCCCTCTGCTGGTGACTGCCAATCACATGACACAGAGCATCTCAGTGCTACGTGACACGGGAGGACACGTGTTACCACTGATCGCTCTGCTGGTGACCCCCAATCACATGACACAGTACATCTCAGCACTACACGACACGGGAGGACACGTGTTACCGCTGACCCCTCTGCTGGTGACTGCCAATCACATGACACAGAGCATCTCAGCACTACACGACACGGGAGGACACGTGTTACCGCTGACCCCTCTGCTGGTGACTGCCAATCACATGACACAGAGCATCTCAGTGCTACGTGATGCGGGAGGACATGTGTTACCGCTGACCCCTCTGCTGGCAACTGCCAATCACATGACACAGAGCATCTCTGCGCTACGTGACACGGGAGGACACATGTTATCGATGACCTCTCTGCTGGCAACTGCCAATCACATGACACAGAGCATCTCAGTGCTACGTGATGCGGGAGGACACGTGTTACCGCTGACCCCTCTGCTGGCGTCTGCCAATCACATGACACAGAGCATCTCAGCGCTACGTGATGCGGGAGGACACGTGTTACCGCTGACCCCTCTGCTGGCGTCTGCCAATCACATGACACAGAGCATCTCAGCGCTACGTGATGCGGGAGGACACGTGTTACCGCTGACCCCTCTGCTGGCGTCTGCCAATCACATGACACAGAGCATCTCAGTGCTACGTGATGCGGGAGGACACGTGTTACCGCTGACCCCTCTGCTGGTGACCCCCAATCACATGACACAGAGCATCTCAGTGCTACGTGATGCGGGAGGACACGTGTTACCGCTGACCCCTCTGCTGGCGTCTGCCAATCACATGACACAGAGCATCTCAGCGCTACGTGATGCGGGAGGACACGTGTTACCGCTGACCCCTCTGCTGGCGTCTGCCAATCACATGACACAGAGCATCTCAGCGCTACGTGATGCGGGAGGACACGTGTTACCGCTGACCCCTCTGCTGGCGTCTGCCAATCACATGACACAGAGCATCTCAGTGCTACGTGATGCGGGAGGACACGTGTTACCGCGGACCCCTCTGCTGGTGACCCCCAATCACATGACACAGAGCATCTCAGGACTACACGACACAGGAGGACACGTGTTACCGCTGACCCCTCTGCTGGCGGCTGCCAATCACATGACACAGTGCATCTCAGTGCTACGTGATGCGGGAGGACACATGTTACCGCTGACCCCTCTGCTGGTGACCCCCAATCACATGACACAGAGCATCTCAGGACTACACGACACGGGAGGACACGTGTTACCGCTGACCCCTCTGCTGGCAACTGCCAATCACATGACACAGAGGATCTCAGCGCTACGTGATGCGGGAGGACACGTGTTACCGCTGACCCCTCTGCTGGCGTCTGCCAATCACATGACACAGAGCATCTCAGTGCTACGTGATGCGGGAGGACACGTGTTACCGCTGACCCCTCTGCTGGTGACCCCCAATCACATGACACAGAGCATCTCAGGACTACACGACACGGGAGGACACGTGTTACCGCTGACCCCTCTGCTGGCGGCTGCCAATCACATGACACAGTGCATCTCAGTGCTACGTGATGCGGGAGGACACGTGTTACCGCTGACCCCTCTGCTGGTGACCCCCAATCACATGACACAGAGCATCTCAGGACTACACGACACAGGAGGACACGTGTTACCGCTGACCCCTCTGCTGGCGGCTGCCAATCACATGACACAGTGCATCTCAGCGCTACACGACACGCAAGTGACACATGTTACCGCTGACCCCTCTGCTGGTGACTGCCAATCACATGACACAGAGCATCTCAGTGCTACGTGATGCGGGAGGACACGTGTTACCGCTGACCCCTCTGCTGGTGACCCCCAATCACATGACACAGAGCATCTCAGCACTACACGACACGGGAGGACATGTGTTACCGCTGACCCCTCTGCTGGTGACCCCCAATCACATGACACAGTGCGTCTCAGCTCAACTCAGAAATAGAATGGTGTAGCTGAAATAGCCTGTCATTATAAGAGAGCATTTTCATTCTGTCCTTATACCACTTTCCTCCTGACTGACACAATTGCTACCTCTGTAGCCTCTCAATGGATCAAGCAAAGCAATGCATCACTGGACTCACCTTATCTTTTTATTCTTTGTTATCCATAAGCCTGATAATCTCCAGATGTATAATTGTCTTTTGAGTTAGGTACCTTCCCCACTTCAGAGCTTTAGGAAACAAGTTCCGATGCAACACATTGCACTTCTGGAAATGCAATTTTTTTGGGAATGCTGTTGCAATGCCATTCCTTACAATGATTGGAAATTACAATGCGTTTGCGGGAAATCGGCAGCTGCAAGGCTGGGTTTATACTGGTCAGAATGGCTCTGCCACCTTGGCCTAGTGAGGATGGCTCCCCTGCTTCGGCCCAGTTAGAATGGCACTCCCACATTGACCTAGTGAGAATGGCTCTCCCACCTTGGCCTAGTGAGAATGGCTCTCCCACCTTGGCCTAGTGAGAATGGCTCTCCCACCTCGGCCTAGTGAGAATGGCTCTCCCACCTTGGCCTAGTGAGAATGGCACTCCCACGTTGACCTAGTGAGAATGGCTCTCCCACCTTGGCCTAGTGAGAATGGCTCTCCCACCTTGGCCTAGTGAGAATGGCTCTCCCACCTTGGCCTAGTGAGAATGGCTCTCCCACATTGGCCTTGTGAGAATGGCTCTCCCACCTTGGCCTAGTAAGAATGGCTCTCCCACCTTGGCCTAGTGAGAATGGCTCTCCCATCTTGGCCTAGTGAGAATGGCTCTCCCACCTCGGCCTAGTGAGAATGGCTCTCCCGCCTCAGCCTAGTAAGGATAAATCTCCCACCTTGGCCTATTGAGGGTGGCTCTCCCACCTCGGCCTAGTGAGAATGGCTCTAATGCCTCAGCCTAGTGAGGTTGACTCTTCCACCTCGGCCTAGTGAGGATGGCTCTCCCACCTCAGCCTAGTGAGAATGGCTCTATAGCCTTGGTCTAGTGAGGATGGCTCTCCTGCCTCAGCCTAGCGAGAATGGCTCTAATGCCTGAGCCCAGTGAGGATGACTCTTCCACCTCGGCTTAGTGAGGATGGCTCTCCCACCTCGGCCTAGTGAGAATGGCTTTAATGCCTTGGCCTAGTGCGAATGGCTCTCCTGCCTTAGCCTAGTGAGAATGGCTCTCCCACCTTGGCCTAGTGAGAATGGCTCTCCCACCTCGGCCTAGTGAGAATGGCTCTCCCACCTTGGCCTAGTGAGAATGGCACTCCCACGTTGACCTAGTGAGAATGGCTCTCCCACCTTGGCCTAGTGAGAATGGCTCTCCCACCTTGGCCTAGTGAGAATGGCTCTCCCACCTTGGCCTAGTGAGAATGGCTCTCCCACATTGGCCTTGTGAGAATGGCTCTCCCACCTTGGCCTAGTAAGAATGGCTCTCCCACCTTGGCCTAGTGAGAATGGCTCTCCCATCTTGGCCTAGTGAGAATGGCTCTCCCACCTCGGCCTAGTGAGAATGGCTCTCCCGCCTCAGCCTAGTAAGGATGAATCTCCCACCTTGGCCTATTGAGGGTGGCTCTCCCACCTCGGCCTAGTGAGAATGGCTCTAATGCCTCAGCCTAGTGAGGTTGACTCTTCCACCTCGGCCTAGTGAGGATGGCTCTCCCACCTCAGCCTAGTGAGAATGGCTCTATAGCCTTGGTCTAGTGAGGATGGCTCTCCTGCCTCAGCCTAGCGAGAATGGCTCTAATGCCTGAGCCCAGTGAGGATGACTCTTCCACCTCGGCTTAGTGAGGATGGCTCTCCCACCTCGGCCTAGTGAGAATGGCTTTAATGCCTTGGCCTAGTGCGAATGGCTCTCCTGCCTTAGCCTAGTGAGAATGGCTCTCCCACCTTGGCCTAGTGAGAATGGCTCTCCCACATTGACCTAGTAAGAATGGCTCTCCCATCTCAGCCTAGTGAGGATGGCTCTCCCATCTCAGCCTAGTAAGGATGGCTCTCCCACCTTGGCCTAGTGAGGATGGCTCTCCCACCTTGGCCTAGTGAGAATGGCTCTTCCACATTGACCTAGTAAGAATGGCTCTCCCATCTCAGCCTAGTGAGGATGGCTCTCCCACCTCGGCCTAGTGAGGGTGGCTCTCGCGCCTCGGCCTAGTGAGGATGGCTCTCCCACCTCAGCCCAGTGAGGATGGCTCTTCCACCTTGGCCTAGTGAGAATGACTCTCCACCTCAGCCTAGTCAAATGACTCTCTGCCTCGGCTTAGTGATGACTTTTGTAGAAGCAGGGTGAGCCTTTTTTTGGCTTTACCCTGCACCCAAATTTCCCGCCTCTGCTTTTGCATGTCCTGCCTCAGCCTAGTGAAGATAACTCTCCTGCACAGCCTATACCTCAGTCTATCTGCTCATTGCGCCTCTCTGCTTTCATCTCACTTTATTGGCTTGTCCCTCCAAGGGTTTATCCATCATCCCAACTCCAGCAATTGCTGCGCTGCGCTGTGACAGTTCAAAAGCTGTGCCTGCAGGTCCTATAGCAACCAGCAGTCTCTTAGGTGCTGGACTCCTTCAGGGAGATAACTGGTGCCAACTTATCTCATTACACATGTCAGCCGGAGAGTGTGTCGTCTGCAGAAAACGGCTGCAGAGAGTTCTGAGGTTCATTTTATTTTCGTCAGTGATTTTTGCCTTACAGAAGACAATAGCGGAACGTTGCAGCTGCTATTGCTGCTCTCCCTGCACAGACAACTCTGTATTATTCCTATGAATTAAACAGCTTGTTAGACTGGAAGGTGTGATAATGTCTGAAATGAAGGCATTAACGTACCTGGCTTTAAGATTGTTTCTGGATTTTAGTGTCTGAAAGCGATGCAATTTTTTCACAGACTTTTAGACCCTACAAATCCAAGCACTAGATAGATCTGCGGCAGCCCTGCACATTGCACACCTCCCATGGATCCAGCTCGAGGTTACCACTCTGAGCTGCGGATTTCTAGCCCGAGCCTGACTTGGGATTACCGCTAAGGAGGTTCGTGCACCCTGAGCAGGGGCGTACAATTAAAATCTGGACTTACCTGGGCTTCCTCCAGCCCCCCATAGCCTGCGAAGACCCTTCCCTGGATCCCCTCTGTTGTCCCGCTGACCCCTGTGCGCACCAGGCTTGTCATCACTCCGGTTGCCATAAGCACCCTGCACATTTCAGTCTTTAGAGAACCCTGGATGCATAGGACGTTTGCAGCGACAGACGCCATGACGCACCGGGTGAGCACTCGGGTCTCGCATGCGTGGCTTCAGCCAACGCCGCCAAATTAACGGAGCTGCCAGCGGGACTGCAGAAGGGTCCCAGAGGACGCCGGGAGACCTCATGGGCTGCGGGGGACTGGAGGAAGCCCCAGGTAAGTCCAGATTTTAATTTTATACCCTTCTTAGCATCCCTTTAATGCACTCAAACAAACCTATTTTTCTTTAATCAGACATGAGGACAGCTTCCATTCTCTGCAGCATGTAGTCTCCAGTCCAATCACTATGGAAGTGGTGTGATTACTGCTATTATTTTATTTATAAATCTCTAACTTATTCCGCAGCGCTGGACAATAAATAAGGTTACAGACAATGAAGCAGAGCATTCAATTACATGAATACACAATCAGGCATGCTCAGAGAATGTTTAGGTATGAGGCTAGGTTCATAAAGTCAATGGAGTGGTGATCAAGTAGTCCAGGTAGTTTAGACATTCAGTGGGATAGGTGCATGATCGAGTAGAAAACACAAGAGTGGAAGACCCTGCCCAAAGGCTTCCAGTCTAGAGGGGAAAGGGACACTATAGGTATGTAGCAATGCGTAGTTGCGAAGCAGCGGGGTTAAGGCATTGATGAGGGCCAGCCAGAACCGGTGTGTTTTGAGGGCTTGCTTGAAGGTATTAAAGGAGGGCCTGTGCCTTATAGGTGGTGGCAGGGAGTCCCAGAGAGAAGTGGTAGCTCTAGAGAAGTCCTGGAGTCTTGCATGGGAATGGGTGATCCGCAAAGTAGTCAAGCGTAGGTCATTGGAGGATGGAAGTGTGCGGCCAGGTGTGTACCTGTGAATAAGTCCAGTGATGTAGGTTTTTGTGGAGGGATTTGTAAGCCAAACACTCTATCTTGAAGGTAATTCTAGAACAAATGGGCAGCCAGTAGAGGGACTTGCAGAGGGGGGAGGGGACGCAGAGGTGGAACAGTGGGAGGAGTGAATGATGTCATGTGCAGAGCAGAGGATATAATACAATCTATGCCCCATATGTCGACCACAATGCCTCCCCATTGCTGATGTCACCAGCCCCCATGCATTGCATTATAAGCCTTGCAAAAAGAGGCAGAAACCTTCTCGCCAACCACTGCCATCTCCTCACCTCTTGCAAGGCATTGCTTCCTAGTGTTGATTAATGCTGAGGTCTTCACCGCCAGCAACTGACCAAGAGGAAGTGATGGTGTTCGTAGGAAGTTAATGTGCTGACTCCTCACCTTGGAGTACAAGCAGATTGTGTGACCCTACATCCAGCTGAATGTATGAGTGTTTTACAGACTTCTTACCTATTTTCCAAGGACAGAAGTGTTCAAAACATAGTTTATTAGGTCCCTTGATGTCTTATCCTTCTGTCTTCATTTCCTGATTGGAAATCCCTTGGAGTTCCTGCTCCAGTGCTTAAAGGGAATGCCCAAGCAAAATAAAAAAAATGAGTTTCACTTACCTGGGGCTTCTACCAGCCCCATGCAGCCATCCTGTGCCCTCGTAGTCACTCACTGCTGCTCCAGTCCCCTGCTGGCAGCTTGCCGACCTCGGAGGTCTGCGGGACGCATTGCGTACATTTTTACGCATTCCCGCTAGTGCAGGAACATTAACACATAAATTTTTACGCATTACTGGTTCAATGCGTACATTTTTACGCATTGAACCAGTAATGCGTAAAAATGTATGTGTTAATGTTCCTGCACTAGCGGGAATGCGTAAAAATGTACGCAATGCGTCCCGCCGACCTCCGAGGTCGGCAAGCTGCCAGCAGGGCACTGGAGCAGCAGTGAGTGACTACGAGGGCACAGAATGGCTGCATGGGGCTGGTAGAAGCCCCAGGTAAGTGAAACTCATTTTTTTATTTTGCTTGAACCTTCCCTTTAATTAAAGTCTTCCCCAGCTCAAAGTCTGCTGCTGTCGACTGGTAGACTTATTTCAATTTCTTCAAAGTATCTCCAATTGCTACATACAAATGGTAACTTCTTGGCAGGAAACTCAAATACAACATGCATGAAAGGCTGCAACTGACATACCATGCAGCTGGGGATTCTGAATGTGGATTATTATGGGGAGGATTTAAATCACACATTTTTTATGCCATTAAGCATAAAAATGTGTGATACCCATTGCAGTGGTGTAGCTAAGAAGCTGTGGGCCTAAGTGCAGGTTATACAATGGGTCCTCTTCAAGCACTGTATACAGAACAATTGATATGGAAAACCAAAACCTGCCCAGGATGGCTGCAGTGTCAGGGAGGTGTAAGCAGGGGAGGGGACAGCGGCAGTGTCAGAGAGGTGTAAGCAGGGGAGGGGACAGCTGCAGTGTCAGAGAGGTGTAAGCAGGGGAGGGGACAGCCACAGAGTCAGAGAGGTGTAAGCAGGGGAGGGGACAGCCACAGAGTCAGAGAAGTGTAAGCAGAGGAGGGGACAGCTGCAGTGTCAGTGATGTAAGCAGATGAGGGGACAGCTGCAGTGTCAGAGAGGTGTAAGCAGGGGAGAGGTCAGCCGCAGTGTCAGAGAGGTGTAAGCAGGATAGGGGATGGCTGCATGGTAAGCAGGGGAGGGGTCAGTCACAGTGTTAGAGAGGTGTAAGCAGGGGAGAGGACAGCCGCAATGTCAGAGAGGTGTAAGCAGGGAAGGGGACAGCTGCAGTGTCAGAGAGGTGTAAGCAGGGGAGGGGTCAGCCGCAGTGTTAGAGATGTGTAAGCAGGGGAGAGGACAGCCACAGTGTCAGAGAGTTGTAATCAGTATAGGGGATGGCTACAGTGTCAGAGAGGTGTATGCAGGGTAGGAGACAGCGGCAGTGTCAGAGAGGTGTAAGCAGGATAGGGGATGGCTGCATGGTAAGCAGGGGAGGGGACAGCGGCAGTGTCAGAGAGGTGTAAGCAGGGGAGGGGACAGCTGCAGTGTCAGAGAGGTGTAAGCAGGGGAGGGGACAGCTGCAGTGTCAGAGAGGTGTAAGCAGGGGAGGGGACAGCCACAGAGTCAGAAAGGTGTAAGCAGGGGAGGGGACAGCCACAGAGTCAGAGAAGTGTAAGCAGAGGAGGGGACAGCTGCAGTGTCAGTGATGTAAGCAGGTGAGGGGACAGCTGCAGTGTCAGAGAGGTGTAAGCAGGGGAGAGGTCAGCCGCAGTGTCAGAGAGGTGTAAGCAGGATAGGGGATGGCTGCATGGTAAGCAGGGGAGGGGTCAGTCACAGTGTTAGAGAGGTGTAAGCAGGGGAGGGGTCAGCCGCAGTGTTAGAGTTGTGCAAGCAGGGGAGAGGACAGCCACAGTGTCAGAGAGGTGTAAGCAGGGAAGGGGACAGCTGCAGTGTCAGAGAGGTGTAAGCAGGGGAGGGGTAAGCCGCAGTGTTAGAGATGTGTAAGCAGGGGAGAGGACAGCCACAGTGTCAGAGAGTTGTAAGCAGTATAGGGGATGGCTACAGTGTCAGAGAGGTGTATGCAGGGTAGGAGATAGCGGCAGTGTCAGAGAGGTGTAAGCAGGGGAGGGGATGGCCTCAGTATCAGAGAGGTGTAAGCAAGGGAGGGGACAGCGTCAGTGTCAGAGGGTTGTAAGCAGGGAAGGAGACAACCGCAGTGTCAGAGAGGTGTAAGCAGGGGAGGGAGCAGTTGCAGTGTCAAAGAGGTGTAAGCAGGGTAGCGGATGGCGGCAGTGTCAGAGAAGTGATCATTACCAGCACAGCGGCAGTGAGGAGCTAGTACAGCAGTTGAAGGAGAGCCCCTGGTTGTCAAGGGGTCCAGCAAGCTTGCAATCTCTGCATCCCCTATTGTTACACCAATTGTACAAAGGCTCTGACCCAATGTGTTAGTCATGTAGTTGGTTAGCTGTGGCAGATATTACACTGAATGGAGGTAGCAGACCATCCATATGAGTGAATGCTAAAGATGGCGGTCTCCAGATTCCTTTACTATTTCATACTCCATTTCAGCGTTAGGGCTGGTAACACAAAGAGACAGTTGCTGTCTTATTCACCAGTGTGGAATCTGTACCTCATACACAGTCACTGATGAGTATCCCTGGAAACTAAAAGTTAGCACCTTGGAAACTAGAACTGTCTGAACTGCAGGAAAGGAAAATATTATTACCATGACAACTTTCCACTCTGCAATTGTTCCTTGGTGACAGTAACAAGATTTAGGTAAACCTACCTAAACCTCGTTTCAGCATTTCAGCTCACATCTGGGGAAGAGTTGGCCATAGCATAACCCTCCACCCCAACCCTTCATGTGGCCAGGACGGCCTGCAAGGGGTCTTCACAGGAGTGGCATTCCCGAGCAGGAATTCTCAATGCCCACGGTCTGCAATTTCAGAATAGAACAGAAGTCGTCATTGTCATTTGTAACAATGAAAATTGTATGATGAAATTCTAAAATGCAAGTTTTCAGTACAAACATAAACAAAAACAAAGAAAAAGAATACAAGACATCATTCCATTCTTACATACATTACATTGCACACGACCCCTTATCAACGTGACCACTTATCAGCATTTAAAGTGTACCTGTGGGTACTCACCTTAAAGTGAGCCTTAAAGAGGAACTGTAAGGACAAAACGGCCCCTGGGGGGTACTCACCTCGGGTGGGGGAAGCCTCAGGATCCTAATGAGGCTTCCCACGCCGTCCTGCGTCCCTCGGGGGTCTCGCTGTAGCCCTCCGTACAGCCGTGACGCAATATTTACCTTCCTGGCTCCTGCGCAGGCACTCTGATGCCTCTTGGCGCCGAAGTAGGCGGAAATACCCGATCACCGTCGGGTCTGCTCTACTGCGCAGGCGCAAGTTTCCGGCGCCTGCGCAGTAGAGCGGACCCGACGGAGATCTGGTATTTCCGTCTATTTCCGTGCAGAAAGTCGCCACAGCGCCCCCGCTGGAGCCAGCAAAGGTAAATATTGAACTGACAGTCGGCACAGTCGCCGGCTGTTCGGAGGGCTGCGGCGAGACCCCCGTGGGACAGAGGACGGCGTGGGAAGCCTCATTAGGATCCGGAGGCTTCCCCCACCCGAGGTGAGTACTCCCCAGGGGATCTTTTTAATGTTACAGAGTCTCTTTAACATACGAAACAAACAGACAATGGCTTCAATTCATCAAAGGGTGTTCGATAACAAAATCCCAGTCCTTAAAATACCGCATTCGGTATTTTACACTTCACTGTGCTAATTCATCAATATTTTCCCATGTGCGGTAGAGGTTCGTTAAGTTACCGAAGTAGGCTGTTAGATAACGGCAGAGTGGTGCAGAGCAGCTTGGAATGTCTCTGTGTTGTTACAAGCTGATAACAATAGAAGGCATCCAGACATCCCTTTACATGTAAACGTGTGTTATATTTACTGTTACTTATACTGCCTCTGCTGCTCTGAATCTGTCCATCAGTGTTTCTTAACATTTTACTTCTTTGCCACAACGTAGATAAACTTCCTGGAGACTTTACAAATGTCATGCTTGGTGATTTCACCACATGCATCTTTGTATATTCAAACAGGGACTCAAAGGGTTAAACCACCGAAGGACATCTGGGGATATCTTTTGTCCCGTTATCTCTGCTCACTGCTTGGGGGGTCTGAAAGCTTGTGTGGAGAAGCCTGTGTGACCTATCAGCGGCACTTGCAGGAGAACAGGGGCTGTTTCTATTGGCTGCCTGCTCCTGTTAATCATGAAAACATTCACACAGAAGGCTTTCGAAGCCTGTAACGACAGGGGAGAGCTTGAGATAAACACCGAATGTGCTAGCGAATGTGGTAACCTTGATGAATTAACATTTACTGACATTTGCTGACATGTGTTGAGCACAAGTCGGTAATTTATCTCATTGCTCTGTGATTTCAGCTTCTCATTCGGTAACAGCTTTGATGAATTAACATTTTCTTAAGTGCCCTGTTAACTCAGCTGTTTTCAGCATTACCGAATGCGGTAATGCTTGATGAATTGAAGCCAATGACAGTTATACTGGATTGGTCAAAAATGAAATGGATCTGTTTCAATTGTACACGGTTCCAATCCAACGCAGAGTGAAGCTATCTTCAGTTGGCATGCAAGTAAGAATCCGCTACAGCGAAAAACTAGCTTTTTTGTTGTTGTCCATTTTACTGCAGCACAAAACTGACAGCGAACTGACCCTATTTTATTAATGGTATCTAGTCACACTTGTCAGTCTGCAACAGATTCATTTTGGTAAATGGACCACCCTTTCGTGCTGTCCGCAATTTTTTGGGGAAGAGCGGATGCGTTTGCTATGGTGGAAATGCATCTGACCCGGGCTGCAACTAGGCCAGATATTTAACAACATTATTACCTTAAACTGCAGTATAGTAAAACAACCACAAGATGTCACTGTATGTAAAATGTGACGGTGATCTATATAGTATTGTTATTTCCTGTATTCTCTATGTGCAGGACTGTTCCATGCAGTAATACTACTGCCAATGTCTTCAGACCTACTTCGGCAGTCTGAATTGGAGCAATTAATAAAAGCCCGGGCAAAAATTGGCGCTGGTTAAATAGCGGGCGCGAGGCCACTCCCTACGCTATTTAGCGGACAGCTCTGAATAGATTTTTATTTACCGCACCAGGGCGACCCGTTATACTATTTAGTGTTACATTGTTATGTTTTATTGGGGTTTTAGGGTTAGGCACCACTAGGAGGGGTCTTAGGATTATGCACTATTAGGGGAGTCTTAGGGTTAGGCACCACCGGGAGGGGTCTTAGGTTTATGCACCACGGGGGGGTTATTAGGTTAGGCACTACCGGGGGGTAGAGATGGCCAAACGGTTTGCCCGCGATCGGTTCCAGGCGAACTTTAGGTGGTTTGCGTTCGCCGGCGAAGGCGAACTTTTGCGGAAGTTTGATTTGCTCCCATAATGCTCAATTAAGCACAACTTTGACCCTCTACATCACAGTCAGCAGGAACATTGTCACCAATCAGACTACACTCACTCCTGGAGCACCACCCCCCCTTATAAAAGGCAAGGTTCTCCTGCCGTTTTACTCACTCATCTGCCTACAGTAATTACTTAAGGGACAGCTACTGACAGACTCTGCTAGGGAAAGCTTAATTAGGCTTGTTAGCTTGCTCCTAGGATGATTGTTATTCCTTATATTGCTCCCTCCTCCCTTTCTCACTCCCTCCTCCTTCCTCCCCCCGGAGGGAGTGAGGGAGGGTCTTGTCTTCCAGGGAATTGTAGGATTTCAAGAGCCAGCTTACATACCTTGGCCTTGAATTAAACCCAGGTCTGAGTGCGTGGTAGGTAGTTCTCTTCACCACTATACCACCACCAACACTACATGCTGAAGCCAGCCTAGCATGTACCATTATGATATATCCAAGAGAAAAATGAGCTTGCTTAAGGATTTGTAGGATGTCAAAAGCTAACTCACATTGGCCAGGAATTGAACCCAGGCCTACCGCTCTGTAGGCTTCTATCCTAACCATTATACCACCAACACAACACACTACAATGCTACATGCTGAAGCCAGCCTAGCATGTACCATTGTGATATAGCCAAGAGAAAAATGAGCTTGCTTAGGGAATTGTAGGATTGCAAAAGCCAACTCACATACATTGGCCAGGCCCAGGAATTGAACCCAGGCTTACCGCTCCGTAGGCTGCTATCCTAACCATTACAAATCGGAGGTTCGCGACATCTCTACCGGGGGGGGGGGTCTTAGAGTTAAGCACCACCAGGGGGGTCTTAGCGGTAGGCACTACCAGGGCGGTCTTAGGGTTAGGCACCATGGGGGGGGGGGGGGTCTTAGGGCCCTTTCACACTAGAGGGCTTTTTCGGCGTTTTAACGCCACGGCCAAAGTGGGCGTTTTCCAAGGTAAAATGAAAGTCCATAGACTTTCATTTTACCTTTCACATCTAACGCCGCGTTTTGGAGCGTTGCGTTTCAACGCTCCCAGGCGCTTTTTCTGGGCCTACCGCGGCGTTTCTTATTACAATTGATAGTGATGTATCGGCGTTAAAACGCCTTGAAAATGCCTTGAAAACACCTGCAGCCAAAACGCAGCGTTTTAGCCTTTTTACCGCTGCCTGTAGTGTGAAAGAGCCCTAAGGCACTGCCAGGGAGGTCTAAAGTTTAGGCACCACTAGGGGAGGGGGTCTTAGGGTTAAGCAACACTAGGGGGGTCTTAGGGTTAGGCACCACCAGGGGGGGTCTTAGGGTTAGGCATCATTGGGGGGGGGGGGGGTTCTGTTTGAGAGTAGGGAGAGATTAGGTTATAGTGAAATACCGGAAATATTTCTGATATTTCACAATATGAATCAGGTTGTAGAATATCGGTGATATAGTATCGCAGTTAAATTGTCATTTACCATTTGCACCTAAATTAGCGCAACGTTTTAAAATCTATGCCTTTGAATATCCCCCTAGTCTCCTCCGCAGTGCCCCCTCAATAATTGCTTGTCGGCTTGTGGCAGAAAACCAGACCACAGCGGACCATCTGAGTGGACACCACACTGTCCCCTCCTGCTGGCCATTTGTGGTCTTGCACAACTGGAAACCCAGCCTTTTCAAGAGAGTCCGAGGTAGACTCATAAAATAAAAATAAGAAAAATATGCTACCTGATCTGGGGGGCTGGGCGGATCAGGTAGCTACCATCCATATCGCTCTGCGCTGCTCCTGAGGCCCGCACTGCCCCACTTTTACTTTAAGAGACCTCTGGGTCATGACACTGGAAGGAGAAGAAGGGGAGCGACAGGGGGTGTGGCCAGCGAGAGAGAGCAGCCCAATGGCAGCTCTGGAAACCCTGCAGAAACGCCCCTAGTGGTTTTTTTGAGCAGGGAATCTCTCTCCTCCCATTATCCTCCAAGATAGCGACAAACATTGTCGCTAATTTTGGGGGTGATAGTGCGGCGGTGGGGGGCAGAGAGCGGCGGTGTGGGGACACAGAGGACATGTCATGAGGTAGAGAACATTCCTCTGTGTACCATCTGCCCCTGAAGGAAACGCCTTAGTCAGGTTCTCTTTCAAGCATCTCAGACTATGTATAAGTGAGGAGTCTTATGTTTTCCAGTATTGCCTGGCTCCATCTCTGTCTCATCCCAGCTGACTGATTCTCGGCTGCTGTTAAAGCAAACACTATTAGTTGTCACCGCAGCTTACAGGAAGTCCGTACACAAGAGTCACCTGATGTCATAAAATACACGAGGCGTTTGGCAGCTCAGCAGAGCGGAGATGAAGGCTGGGTGAATAATACGCCGCTTTACATTCCTGGAAAATCCATCATCCTTCAGATCAATCCCAGGACAAAGGCCCGAGATGAGCTGCGTGGATCGATTCGCTAACTACATCAGTAGAACGTCCTCATCTCCCGGGCCGGTCGCCATGTGAGTGCCGGTGTGTGCGGTGACTGCTCGGCCAATGCCGCTCGCTGCTCGAGGTCTCCCATGTGAGTAATCTGACTGATTGGGGTCACGTCAGCTCCTCGCCAGCTCATGGGCATCAGCCGTGCTGCGATTACCCTTGTGCTTTCATTTATCATAAACGTTGACAAAGCATGACTGTGATCCTCCGAGCTGTACAGCAGTCATAGGCCTGCTCAGTACCTACAACTTACTACAAGTCCCAGCCTGCCAGGAGACTAAACTTGAAGGGGTTCCTAGTCATGATTGTCAAACAAGAAAGTGCCAAATCTGGTCTACTGCTTAACATCAAGACAACTAAAGTCATGCCATCTGTTCCAATTAACCATCAGTAAATAGATGGGGAAAAAGTAGAAGTTGGAACAGATTTCATCTTCCTGAGATCTCTGCAGATGGTGACTGCAGCCAAGAGATTAAGAGAAGCTTCTTACTTGGAAGGAAAGCTATGGCAAGTTTGAACAATACTAAAATATAGAGATGCCACTTTACCAACAAAGATCAGGATAGTTAAAGCTATGGTCTTCCCAGTAGTAACATTTGGCTGTGAAAATTGGACTATAAACAGGGTCATGAGACATTTATGCTTTTGAATTGTGGGTGTGGAGAAAGCTACTGAGAGTTCCATGAACTGCTAGAAGACCTAACCAGTCAATACTTAAATAAATAGAGTATTCAGTAGAAGGGCTGAGACTATTAAATACTAAAATAATTTGGCAGCATAATGAGGAGACCGGACTCTTCGGAGAAATCCTTGAAGCTTGGAAAAATTTAGGCAAATTTAAGGCAAAAGAAGAAGAGGATGACAGAGGCTAAGATGGACCCTGAGCCTGTACCGTCTGAGTGCCCACAGCCTGGAGGTAGAGACAGGGCGGCACAGATAGACATGGAAGCCCCCGGAGGAGAGACTGCAGGCAATGTGACCAGGGGGTCCTGGAGGATGAGGCCCACTTCCTGCTACACTGCAGCAAATACGCACCTGTGAGGACAGCCCACTTCCAGAGACTCTCCGCCCACATCCAGGATTTTACCTCCACAGCGGAGAGGAAACGCTACATCCTACTGGAGGAAGAGAAAAAAAGTGCAAATAGCTGCCCGATATGTCACTGCCTGCCACCAACTGATAGTAACATGACCCCACATGGGCTGTATAGCCTCTATACCCCCCCCCCCCCCACTGGACTGTATATCCCAGCCCCCATACCTGTCCCCTACACCCTCCACACCCTATGGACTGTATACCCCAACCCCCTATACCTTTCCCTTATTCCCACAACCCCCCCCCCCCCATGTTACTGCTTTGGTTTGCTTTGGCAATGCTAAATGTATTTGGTCTTGCCAATAAAGCTTTGTTGGATTTGGATTTGGATAGACAGCATATGTAAAGCTATGAACATGCCTAAGCAACAGCTGAAAGAAGCAGTGATTGACAGACACATCTGCGGTGCAAAACTACATACAGGATGGTCATGGAGAGTCAAAGATGAGTAATTGAATGAGGAGCAGGAGGGGTGTGGGGTGGTCTTGTATTGCTGGTAAGTGGCAGAGAAGTGGGTAATACTTTAGGGAAAAAGTGGTGTGGTGGAAGATGGCATTCAGAGTGAGACCACCGTTATGCGTTCGCTGCATAGCTATTCCAATGTCACTTCATCATTTTCACTTTCAAGTTATAAACTACACATAATTATCAACCTTCAATATACAAGCCACACAATCCTCTTAAACAGGCAGCAGTTTCCCTTCTACATTTCATATTGGAGTCCAGGCCCAATCTCATCACTTGCAGCCATGCCCCTCCCCTCGGCGCCGCTGATGTGATCTGCTCAGCACCATGCCCCTCCCCCGGCTGTTCCGCTGATGTTATCTGCTCAGCATCAGGATCACATTATTAAAGCTCGTAAAAATGGAATAATTTGCAGATTATGAAGAAAAGTAGCCTGGTCTTTTTAAAATCATAATGACAGCATTAACATGGCAGTCGGGGAAGGAGGGAAATGTCATTCAGAGCAAGCGGAAAGAGACCTCCAACCTTCCATAAATTACCCGCAGCAAAGTTCCGGCTACCTCGCCGCCGTGTCTTTCCAACACTACAAAATATGATACCACCACGAGGATAATGACAAGCATGTCCCCATATCATCAGTACAGTGATAATAATAGTGTGTGACTGGTGAGGACATTAGAGTGTAAGCTCCTCTGGTGCAGAGGCTGATGGGAATGGATCAGTGATCTCTGTACAGTGCTGTGGAATATGTCAGAGCTATATAATGTATAATAATAATAGTGTGTGACTGTGGTGAGGACATTAGAGTGTAAGCTCCTCTGGTGCAGAGACTGATGGGAAGGGATCAGTGATCTCTGTACTGCGCTGTGGAATATATCAGAGCTATATAAATGTATAATAATAATAGTGTGTGACTGTGGTGAGGACATTAGAGTGTAAGCTCCTCTGGTGCAGAGGCTGACGGGAATGGATCAGTGATCTCTGTACAGCGCTGTGGTATATGTCAGAGCTACATAAATGTATAATAATAATAGTGTGTGACTGTGGTGAGGACATTAGAGTGTAAGCTCCTCTGGTGCAGAGACTGATGGGAAGGGATCAGTGATCTCTGTACTGCACTGTGGTATGTGTCAGAGCTATATAAATGTATAATAATAATAGTGTGTGACTGTGGTGAGGACATTAGAGTTTGAGCTCCTCTGGTGCAGTCTAATGTGCCTATACTAAAACACTGGTGGCGGCTAGTGTTGGGCGAACATCTAGATGTTCGGGTTCGGGCCGAACAGGCCGAACATGGCCGCGATGTTCGGGTGTTCGACCCGAACTCCGAACATAATGGAAGTCAATGGGGACCCGAACTTTTGTGGTTTGTAAAGCCTCCTTACATGCTACATACCCCAAATTTACAGGGTATGTGCACCTTGGGAGTGGGTACAAGAGGAAAAAAAATTTAGCAAAAAGAGCTTATAGTTTTTGAGAAAATCGATTTTAAAGTTTCAAAGGGAAAACTGTCTTTTAAATGCGGGAAATGTCTGTTTTCTTTGCACAGGTAACATGCTTTTTGTCGGCATGCAGTCATAAATGTAATACATATAAGAGGTTCCAGGAAAAGGGACCGGTAATGCTAATCCAGCAGCAGCACACGTGATGGAACAGGAGGAGGGTGGCGCAGGAGGAGAAGGCCACGCTTTGAGACACAACAACCCAGGCCTTGCATGAGGACAAGAAGCGTGCGGATAGCATGCTTTGTACCACCATGCAGTCATAAATGTAATAAAGATAAGTGGTTCCATAAACAGGGACCACGCGGCAACGCTAACCCAGCAGCAGCACACGTGATGGAACAGGAGGAGGCGCAGGAGGAGAAGGCCACGCTTTGTGAGACACAACAACCCAGGCCTTGCATGAGGACAAAAAGCGTGCGGATAGCATGCTTTGTACCGCCATGTAGTCATAAATGTAATAAAGATAAGAGGTTCAATAAACAGGGACCACGCGGCAACGCTAACCCAGCAGCAGCAGCAGCAGCAGCACACGTGATGGAACAGGAGGAGGCGCAGGAGGAGAAGGCCACGCTTTGTGAGACACAACAACCCAGGCCTTGCATGAGGACAAAAAGCGTGCGGATAGCATGCTTTGTACCGCCATGTAGTCATAAATGTAATAAAGATAAGAGGTTCAATAAACAGGGACCACGCGGCAACGCTAACCCAGCAGCAGCAGCAGCAGCAGCACACGTGATGGAACAGGAGGAGGCGCAGGAGGAGAAGGCCACGCTTTGTGAGACACAACAACCCAGGCCTTGCATGAGGACAAAAAGCGTGCGGATAGCATGCTTTGTACCGCCATGTAGTCATAAATGTAATAAAGATAAGAGGTTCCATAAACAGGGACCGGCAACGGTAACCCAGCAGCAGCAGCAGCAGCAGCAGCACACGTGATGGAACAGGAGGAGGCGCAGGAGGAGAAGGCCACGCTTTGTGAGACACAACAACCCAGGCCTTGCATGAGGACAAAAAGCGTGCGGATATAGCAGCAATGCTTTTTGCCGCCATGCAGTCATAAATGTAATACAGATGAGAGGTTCAATAAACAGGGACCGGAAACGCTAAACCATCCCAGATGTTCATCGGTCATGTTACTTGGTTGGGGTCCAGGAGTGTTGCGTAGTCGTTTCCAATCCAGGATTGATTCATTTTAATTTGAGTCAGACGGTCTGCATTTTCTGTGGAGAGGCGGATACGCCGATCTGTGATGATGCCTCCGGCAGCACTGAAACAGCGTTCCGACATAACGCTGGCTGCCGGGCAAGCCAGCACCTCTATTGCGTACATTGCCAGTTCGTGCCAGGTGTCTAGCTTCATGCCCGGTTTCAGGTCCAGCGGTGCCAGCCACAAATCCGTCTGTTCCTTTATTCCCCTCCAAATTTCCTCCCCTGTGTGCTGCTTATCCCCAAGGCAGATCAGCTTCAGCAACGCTTGCTGACGCATGCCAACAGCTGTGCTGCACTGCTTCCACGATCCTACTGCTGCTGGTGCTGGGTTAGCATTTCCGGATGAGGTACAGCTTTGAGATGCGTTGGAGGAGAAGGAGTCAGAGAGGTAGGTGCTGCTGTTGTTATCCAGCTGTTTGCGGCGTGGGCAACACCCGCGCCGTAGCAGGTGAGGAATCGCTGCCAGGCTCCACAAGGTTCACCCAGTGCGCGGTAAGGGAGATGTATCGACCCTGGCCGAACGCACTCGTCCAGGTGTCAGTGGTGAGGTGAACCTTGCAGGCAACGGCATTCTTCAAGCTTCGGGTTATTTAGCTGACCACGTGCTCATGCAACTCAGGCACTGCAGAGCGCGCAAAGTGGTAGTGGCTGGGAACCACGTAACGTGGGATGGCCACTGACATCATGCCCTTGAAGCTGTTTGTCTCCACCACTCGATATGGCAGCATTTCGCAGGCCAGAAGCTTGGCTATGCTGGCTGGCTGTTACTGCCACGGCCCGGGGGTCATTTGCTGGCAATTTCCTCTTGTGCTCAAACATCTCAGAGACAGACAACTCAACCGTAGCGCTGCACACCGAAGGGCTGTTGGTTGTTGTGTTTGATGAACACTGGGAGACCTCAAGAGCACTAGTCCGGAAAGTGACAGTGTCAGCATCGTCTGATGTTTGTGAATGTTGTGAACCACGCAATGGCTGGGCTACTGCTGCTGCTGAGGCGGGTCTGGTGGTGAGTCTGGTGAACCCAAGGGAGGCAGTGTTGCTGGTGGTACCCTGTCCTGCCGCGTTTGCCCACAGAGTGGGATGTTTGGATAGAATGTGGCGGCTCATGCTGGTGGTGGAGAGGTTGTTAATACTTTTCCCCCTGCTCAGGCGGGTCTTGCACACCTTGCAAATCGCCATGGTAACATCCTCAGTGCAGTCTTCAAAGAAAGCCCAGACTTTAACTGGCTGAGGACTCGGACCTCGTGCGTGATGTGCTGGTGCTGCTTAACCCACTGCTGGACGCTTGAGAGGTCATCCAAGTAATTATCTGGTCCTGTTCTTTTGGATCTGTGAGGGTTGTTGTCCTGGACAACATGGGCAGTATTGAGTGGGTTTTCTTGGGTGCTCCCCTGTGGCCTGTACGTGAACCGTCAGGGGAAACACCTCTTCCCTTGCCCCTCCCTCTTTCACCGGATTTCTTCCTCATTTCACTTATCCTTAAAGTACACGCTGACTGGCAGCAGTACAGTGGCAGTACAGAAATGCTATACAGTGGTGGGTGAGCGGTGTACCACTATTGTCAGCAGTGACACAGAGCACAATGCTATACAGTGGCGGGTGAGCGGTGTACTACTGTTCCCAGCAGACACAGAGTGGAAGTAAACACAATGCTATATAGTGTGGCTGAGCCGTGTACACAGAGTGGCATTAAACACAATGCTATATAGTCTGCTATATAGTCACCCCGAACAGGGTGATGTTCTGCAGAACCCGAACAGTGGCAAACACTGTTCGCCCAACACTACTGGGAGGGAACGCAGATTTTAGTACCTAAACACACGATACAACATGTTTTCCGGGGTCGGACTCTGAGGCACATACAGATGGTCCCGATCATCATCCTCATCATACAACTCTTCTCCTGAGTCTGACCCACCCACCACCTCTGCCACCCCAACATCCCCAGACACAGACCCCTCATCGTCCTCAACATTAACTTGGGATGCTGGCCTGAGCCAGACCTCCTCCTCCACATCAGGCCCCATCATCTCCTCAATGGCAGCCCTCATTAATCGCTCTGGCGACGGACTGATGGACACAACGTTCTCCTCCGGGGAGGGCTGCTGCTGACCACTGGCTGCTGGGGTGGATGTTATAGCTTGCGTGGGGCGTTGGCTGTTGCTGTTGTTGGGAGTGCTGCTCACAGCGGAGGTCTCTGGGGAACTCATGTTGAGCTCATATAGTGGTTGACGGTGAGTGGAGTATTACTGATCCCAGCAATATACACACTGACTGGCAGAGTACGCAATGCTATATAGTGTGGCTGAGCGGTGTACACAGAGTGGCAGTAAACACAATGCTATATAGTCTGGCTGAGCGAGCGGTGTACTACTGTTCCCAGCAGAATCAGAGTGGCAGTAAACAATGGTATATAGTCTGGCTGAGCGGTGTACACAGAGTGTCAGTAAACAATGGTATATAGTCTGGCTGAGCGAGCGGTGTACTACTGTTCCCAGCAGAATCAGAGTGGCAGTAAACAATGGTATATAGTCTGGCTGAGCGGTGTACACAGAGTGTCAGTAAACAATGGTATATAGTCTGGCTGAGCGGTGTACACACAATGCTATATAGTCTGCTATATAGTGTCAGTAAACAATGGTATATAGTCTGGCTGAGCGAGCGGTGTACTACTGTTCCCAGCAGAATCAGAGTGGCAGTAAACAATGGTATATAGTCTGGCTGAGCGGTGTACACAGAGTGTCAGTAAACAATGGTATATAGTCTGGCTGAGCGGTGTACACAGAGTGTCAGTAAACAATGGTATATAGTCTGGCTGAGCGGTGTACACAGAGTGTCAGTAAACAATGGTATATAGTCTGGCTGAGCGGTGTACACAGAGTGGCAGTAAACACAATGCTATATACTCTGGCTGAGCGAGCGGTGTACTACTGTTCCCAGCAGACACAGAACAGTAAACAGAATGCTATATAGTGTGGCTGAGCGAGCGGTGTACCACTATTCCCAGCAGACACAGAACAGTAAACAGAATGCTATATAGTGTGGCTGAGCGAGCGGTGTACCACTATTCCCAGCAGACACAGAACAGTAAACAGAATGCTATATAGTGTGGCTGAGCGAGCGGTGTACCACTATTCCCAGCAGACACAGAACAGTGAACAGAATGCTATATAGTGTGGCTGAGCGAGCGGTGTACCACTATTCCCAGCAGACACAGAACAGTGAACAGAATGCTATATAGTGTGGCTGAGCGAGCGGTGTACCACTATTCCCAGCAGACACAGAACAGTGAACAGAATGCTATATAGTGTGGATGAGCGAGCGGTGTACCACTATTCCCAGCAGACACAGAACAGTAAACAGAATGCTATATAGTGTGGCTGAGCGAGCGGTGTACCACTATTCCCAGCAGACACAGAACAGTGAACAGAATGCTATATAGTGTGGCTGAGCGAGCGGTGTACCACTATTCCCAGCAGACACAGAGTGGCAGTAAACAGAATGCTATATAGTGTGGCTGAGCGAGGTACACAGAGTGGCAGTAAACAGAATGCTATATAGTGTGGCTGAGCAAGCGGTGTACTACTATTCCCAGCAGACACAGAGTGGCAGTAAACAGAATGCTATATAGTGTGGCTGAGCGAGGTACACAGAGTGGCAGTAAACAGAATGCTATATAGTGTGGCTGAGCAAGCGGTGTACTACTGTTCCCAGCAGTGACACAATGACAGGGGGGACCCTGGCTAGCGTGGCTGGAGCGCGAACTACCCTGCCTGCCTACCCAAAGCTAAACCCACAGACAAATGGCGGAGATATGACGTGGTTCGGGTATTTATTTACCCGAACCACGTGACAGTTCGGCCAATCAGAGCGCGTTCGGGTCCGAACCACGTGACCCGTTCGGCCAATCACAGCGCTAGCCGAACGTTCGGGGAACGTTCGGCCATGCGCTCTTAGTTCGGCCACATGGCCGAACGGTTTGGCCGAGCACCGTCAGGTGTTCGGCCGAACTCGAACATCACCCGAACAGGGTGATGTTCTGCAGAACCCGAACAGTGGCGAACACTGTTCGCCCAACACTAGTGGCGGCGCCCTTGATTATGGACAACAACTAAAATTACTGAAAAGGTGAGAAGTGTAATGTCTTACCTTCTCAAAAGGACAAACCAATCATTTAAGGAAAAGTTATTTATTCATGCACGGCAGACAAAGCGTTTCACGGGTCTCGGCCTGCTTCATCAGGTCAATAAAAATGAGTGCTACCAAGTTCTCATTGTCACGGAAATGTATATCTTGCAAAATTCAATATTATTGAAAACATTAGGTGAGAATCAGCATTGAGAGGAAATGGCAATGATCTTTTGCACACATTTTCTTTCTTTGAAAATCTATTTCTAATACCTTTGCATTTCTTCACGGTTGAAACGCTTAATGTGTAATTCGCTGTTAAGTCAAAGGGCGCAGTACAGAGTGTGGTCTTGGACTACGCACACACATCAACGCTGATATGCGCTGTAAATTGTGATTGGCTGCCTGCCAAAACGAAAGCATGAGTAGAGCGTGAGCTGTTTGTCTGCATCTAGCCAGCGCGTGTGACAGCGTTTGTGCGGTTACTAGCTTATGTTCATTTTCAGTGACTATATCATCACTATTTTCAAAATCAAAAATGCTGTTTTCAAAGCAAAAATGACATTGGCGAATATTTATGAAAACCACTGGTGAAAATGTAAAATTTTAGCTCATCCTTATTAAAGAGGACCTGTAAAAATAAATGTAGTAGAATGCAGTAAATTATTCAGAATAACAATTTTTACATTAAATATCCTGGTTTCAGCATCAGAAACACCTCCTATATCTATATATTGCTGTATATAAGTATGTAGCCCCACCCTTCCACTGAGGCTTTGCCTAGGCTGTTTATTATGCGGAATTCTCCTCCCAGGAGAGAGAGATTTACTGGCTTTAAAACTCTACGTAAGTGAACTGTGATGATCGCTGCTGCAGCAGCTGTTGCTGGAAGTAGTAGTGCTGCAGCTCAGGCAGTTCTGATCTATTTCCATGCAAGCTGCATAGCTTTGTCTGTCTTTCCCTGCTGTCAGCTTGTGACTGATTATCATTCACCTGTGTGGGAATCTGCATGTCTGCTCCCATTGGATGACCTCAGTATAAAGATCTGCTTCCTGCAGGGTTTCCTTGGGTTTTCATAGCTTCAGTTAAGCATGTCTTGCTGTCGCTTCAGCCCCCGATCGTGTTTCTTGTTCTAAAGATACTTTGCTGGTTTTGCATCATATATTGGTTCATTGCCAATATATATGCATACCAGCACGTTTATTATTTTCCTTGTATTCGTGTTACGTTGATACATCAGTGTCGCTGATATATACGTACACGAACTTTTTATTTCCTGTGTTCAGTTAGTCAGCCTTCCAGCACGTTTTGGTAGTTTGCGCGTACCGTGAGCACCCGTGCTGAGCTAGTTATCCTGTTCCTGGTCCTGTTTGTGGATTGCGTTCATCTCTGCGAAGAGATAACGAATCCTTCTGAATCCTGTTCTGTTACTGTTTGTGGATTGCGTTCATCTCTGCGAAGAGATAACGAATCCTTCTGAATCCTGTTCTGTTACCGTTGTGGATTGCGTTCATCTCTGCGAAGAGATAGCGAATCCTTCTGAGTCCTGTTCCCTGTATTACGCTAGTCTTAGTCAGAGTTCCTGCTTATGTCATATATCGGTTCATTGCCGATATATACATATGTTAGTCAGATGTTACAAATAGTTTCATTGATAGCTGTAATTGTAATACGCTAGGAAAACATACTTATTGTATATTTATCTGTGTTACGTTCTTCTATCTCAATCCTGCTATTTCCTGACTATCCTGTCCTGTCTTTGTGAGGCACGCCATCGCCGCAGCGCATTGGCTGCCTCATTCCAGTCTGTCTGGTTTTGGACGCTTGCTGTCTCTAAGTAGCCGCTAGCTAGCAAGCGTTCATTCTGTCTACCTGTCCTGATCTCCTCAGTTCTGGTTTGTGCGCTCAGCGCTACTTTGCGCTGAGACGTTATAACGAAAGCATTGTTTGTGGCTGTCAGATCTGCACCAGCTCTGTGCGCCACAATCTCCTATTGGAGTCAGTCCTCCCCTCCACTATATTAGGGATAGCCTGTTTCCTGGTGCTAGTGTGTGTACCTCCTCCACGCCAGCTCATGCGTTGCATGCTGACTGTGGAGAATACACCACCAAGCCTTACATTATGAAAACCCCATTACCAATCCCCATTGTGGGGGGGATTCCCAGAAAGTATGACACAGTTAATTATGGTTCCTGTTCCTTTAAGAAATTTGAAGAACTTAACCCTGAAACAGAAAATGAGTTTTTCTCTGAATGTGCCAGGTTCCTGGCCAATCCCGATCTCCAAGCGACTCCTGTTTCAACCTGGGCACTCCAGCTAGTTTATATTTTGTTTAAAGGGCAATTGCTTCAGTGAGCATGTGATGTTCTCAATCATTCCGATTTGAATGAGAGACCGCTGGAATTTCTAGCGTTTGTGATCCATAACTGGTTGCGCATAGATCCATTGCCTTTTCCTCTAAATGAACTCCTGGCAGCAGGCCAATCGGCTGCTCCTTCAATTGTTTGCAAAAATGATCAGCAAGCAGAGAGTGTTCCTGATAATTTTCCTGCAGCCTTGAATAAATCACCAAAAACAGCAGGGAAAACAGCAGGGTCTAAGGCAAAACGCAAACGTTCTAAGAAACGTGTCCGATCTGCAGAGTCGTTATCCTTAGCGACTGAGACCTATAATGAGATTCTGCCATTAACAGATAATGAAATGCAATTGTCTTTCAGGGGAGTTAAATGGACTTATGAAACTACTAATGAACTTTCCTCCCTGGCTAGGGAAAATAAAGATTTTTGTTTAAAAGAATTATCTGAGTATGATTATGAGGAGATATTACAGAGTATTGAACAAATCAACTTATTTGTGAAGCAAGGAAAGTTTGCATACACTACAGTTCAACACTTGCTACAGGTATTGGAGATTCTTAGGAATAAGGAATCTGCCAATCACCTGCTAATTAACCCAATATATGTCCCTGCTACAATCATATCTGCAAACCATGATCTGCCTGTTAAGTATGCTTGGAATCCTCCATTTGAGAAAGGAGAGATGGAAGCTCTGGTCAATGAATGGAAGAATGATTCAAGTTCATTTTGTCAATTTTACAGTGCAAAAAGTGAATTAGTATTGAATGCATGCATTAAGTCTGCCTATAACCTAATAAAAACTGGTGTGTGTGGGTATGACTTTGTGGCTCCATTGATCGATGTGTGGAAAATGATTTTGGATGATTTTTATGCGATTCAATCAGTTGATACCAGGGAAGACACACTGTCAATTGGAGACTGTCCCACTTCTCCAGTTACTGAGTCCCTGCCATGTCTTGTGAATGTTCCTGTAACTCCACCCTGTACCATGGATAACTCAGTGTTACTTCCCAGTAAAACAGAAGCCACTGATACTTTCTTAACTTTGCCCTGCACAAATTTCTCAGCAGAGAATCCAGAGGTCCTGCTGACTTCTGAGTCCAGCCTAGCCAGTACTCATGAGTCTTTGTTCAGTGAAACAGACACAAGAAAAATCTTGCCTGTCTCTGCAAACACTTCTGCAGAAATTACCTGTGTTAATAAAGTTCAACTCCTGTCTGATCCAGCAGATGCCAATAGATGCACTACATCAGTTTCCGAGTCCCAGCAATCCTGTCCAGAAACCTCAGAACCCCAGCATCTGAATTTTCCAATTTTACAATTGAATGGTGATTCAGATGCGCAAACATTGTGTCTTGATTTTCCTGTTTCTACACCTCGCTCTAGGTTCGTGAATAGCTCAGAGCATCTGCTCTGTGAACCTGAAATCGCAGAATTATTACCTTGTTCAGAAAATGTTCCAATAAATTTGCCCTGTACCATGAATTGTGCAGTAGATCTCTCCAATGAAACTCAGGTCACAGAATCATTATGCTGTCCAGCAGGTGCTTCCATGGTTTTGCCCTGCAATATGGACTGTTCAGTGATCCTGTCCAGTGAAGCTGTGGTCGCAGAGTCTTATGCTTCACCCAGTACTTTGGATATTTCAAACCCTCTAGCAGAAGGGTCTGAGGCACTGCTTACCTCAGTTGGTGTTGCAGTAATATTCACTTGTCTAGCAGCTGTTTTGGAATTACAGTCTGCTCTAATAAAACTTGGTGAATTTCTGCCCAGCAAAGCAGAAGCCATTGAAATATTGTCCTCGTCAGCAATTGTGTTAGATACCTTGCCCTGTACACAGTCTGATTTAACCAATGTTGAGTCCCTCTCCAGTGTTGTAACAGCCGAGGAACTCCAGCCCTGTCCTCTGAATGTTTCAGAAGTCTTGCCCTGTAACATGGATAATTCTGATTCTCTGGTCAAAATAATAGAAATCTCAGAATTTCAGTCCGGTCTGATGAGTGTTCCTGAAACCCAGCCCTGTATCCTGAAAGATTCTGGTTCTCTGGCCGCTGTGGCAGAGGTTCCAGAGTCCCCTTCCTGTCCAGGGAATTCCTCAGTTTTGCCTAGTCCAGTGGGGGCTGCTGCAATACTGACTTGTTCTGCAGCGCCTCATGAGCTCCAATCCAGTGTATTAAATGAGTCTCTGTCCAGTCCAGAGGTAGTTGTGGAGTCCCTATCTGGTTCAGTGCATACATCAGAAGATTTGTCCTGTCTTGTTAGTGCCCCTGAATCTGATTTGTTACTGACTTTGCTGGAATCAGCGACATCTAAGTCTGATCCAGCATTCTCGTGTAAAAGTCCAGTAGTTGCGAAGTTTAGTCATGATGATTTTTTTTTGGCCAGTCCTGGTTTTGGTCCTGTCTTGGCTGACCCTGAGGCTCACAGTTCCTTGACATGCCCAGAGGTTTCTCTTGTGCCGGTGTGCCCAGATGTTCTTTGTGTGCCAGAATGCCCAAGTGTGTCTAAGGTGTTAGCGTGCTCTGATGCTTCCTTAGTGGGAACACGTTCTGATGTTGCCAGTCTGCCTGCATGCCCAGAGATGGTTCTGGTCCCTGAAAGCCCTGATATTGATGTTTGTCCTTGTGGCCCTGACTCGGGAATTGCCCTAGGTTCCATAGGGGTTCTTGATAGTTCTCCATGTGAGCCTAAGGGGCATTCTGACCTATGGGGATCTCTTTGGAGCTTCAAGGTGTTCTGGGAGGTCTCTGAGAAAACTTGTCCTGGTGCCTTGGACTGGTTCAACAGTGGGTTTTGTGTTGGTAAAGACAGTACCGGTGGGCATTGCAAAGGCTTTGGCGTTTCTGAACGGTTCCTGGAAGGCGGTGGGTATCGCTCAGGGAATTTCGGAGGGCTTTCTTCTGGAAATCATGGTTCTGATGGGTGTCACATTGGGGCTTGTAGTACTGATGGGCATGGTTCTGTAGGTTCTGGTTCTGATGGGTCCAGTCTTGTGGGGACTGATTCTGGAATTCGGTCTTGCCGGGCTGTCCCGGTCATCATGAATTATCAGTCGGACTGTTTTGTTGGAAATTTCAGTTTTGAAAAGCGTCTGGAATCCGCTTTTAAGGGCAGGGGTACTGTGATGATCGCTGCTGCAGCAGCTGTTGCTGGAAGTAGTAGTGCTGCAGCTCAGGCAGTTCTGATCTATTTCCATGCAAGCTGCATAGCTTTGTCTGTCTTTCCCTGCTGTCAGCTTGTGACTGATTATCATTCACCTGTGTGGGAATCTGCATGTCTGCTCCCATTGAATGACCTCAGTATAAAGATCTGCTTCCTGCAGGGTTTCCTTGGGTTTTCATAGCTTCAGTTAAGCATGTCTTGCTGTCGCTTCAGCCCCCGATCGTGTTTCTTGTTCTAAAGATACTTTGCTGGTTTTGCATCATATATTGGTTCATTGCCAATATATATGCATACCAGCACGTTTATTATTTTCCTTGTATTCGTGTTACGTTGATACATCAGTGTCGCTGATATATACGTACACGAACTTTTTATTTCCTGTGTTCAGTTAGTCAGCCTTCCAGCACGTTTTGGTAGTTTGCGCGTACCGTGAGCACCCGTGCTGAGCTAGTTATCCTGTTCCTGGTCCTGTTTGTGGATTGCGTTCATCTCTGCGAAGAGATAACGAATCCTTCTGAATCCTGTTCTGTTACCGTTGTGGATTGCGTTCATCTCTGCGAAGAGATAGCGAATCCTTCTGAGTCCTGTTCCCTGTATTACGCTAGTCTTAGTCAGAGTTCCTGCTTATGTCATATATCGGTTCATTGCCGATATATACATATGTTAGTCAGACGTTACAAATAGTTTCATTGATAGCTGTAATTGTAATACGCTAGGAAAACATACTTATTGTATATTATCTGTGTTACGTTCATCTATCTTGATCCTGCTGTTTCCTGTCTGTCCTGTCCTGTCTTTGTGAGGCACGCCATCGCCGCAACGCATTGGCTGCCTCATTCCAGTCTGTCTGGTTTTGGACGCTTGCTGTCTCTAAGTAGCCGCTAGCTAGCAAGTGTTCATTCTGTCTACCTGTCCTGATCTCCTCAGTTCTGGTTTGTGCGCTCAGCGCTACTTTGCGCTGAGACGTTATAACGAAAGCATTGTTTGTGGCTGTCAGATCTGCACCGGCTCTGTGCGCCACAATCTCCTATTGGAGTCAGTCCTCCCCTCCACTATATTAGGGATAGCCTGTTTCCTGGTGCTAGTGTGTGTACCTCCTCCACGCCAGCTCATGCGTTGCATGCTGACTGTGGAGAATACACCACCAAGCCTTACATGAACATTTCACAGATACGCACCTGCCAGCATTAAAGATATGTGATAAATTTCAGAATGTAAATCAGGGTGAGAAAAGATCTCGGCTAAATACTGACAAAATAATTTATAAATTAATGTTGTAAAATATTAATGTTGTAAAAAAAATAAAATAAAATAGATTATTTATGTTATATTTTTTACTACAGTTCCACTTTATCTACTCTACAAAGAATCACATTACAGGTAAACTAACTATGTACTAAAATTGTTATCTCTTTCCGAGAGTCCCTTCTTCTTGAGAGACGATCTGCTCACAGCGTTGGATTTTTTTTTTTTAAATCACAAAAACGTTTTATCTCTGCCGTAGTTTAAAAACCTCGATCAAAATGTTGATAGGAGCTGTTGTATTTTTTATTGAAAAAAACTCAATAAAATCTACCTATCTAAAAAAGAATGCCTCCTAAGGGTATCGCCGACAAGTTTTTGGAAGACTTTTATTTAGCAGGTCTTGCCCCAGGAAGGAGCCTTCTTTCCCAGAATGGAGATAAGAGTCTGATAAGTTATGTTCTCCTTATTGCCGGGCCGGGTGGGACTTTAGAACTGGTCCTGAACGTGAACATGATGAAATGCTTAATTAAACCAAGACGGTTCAGACCTTAAAATCTGCCAGACAAGAAATGTTTTCTGGAGAAAGGTTACTGCAAAATAAAGGTGGATTTAGTGTCAGTAGACGCTGGAGACTTGGTCGTCTGAAGGAAAATTAAGAAAGAGGAGTTTGATGTGGAAACCTGAAATCTCTTTGTGGAAAACATTGCCTATCGCAACAAAAACATACACAATGCAGACTTCTGCAGTATTGGCCCAAGATTTCTGTTTAGATGTCTGAATTCACTAAGGGCAGTTCGGTAAAATAATTTAGGTCGGTATAATACTGCTTTCGGTATTTTACACTACTTTTACCAAATTCACTAAGGTTTCGTGAACGCAGTAGAAGTTTGGTAATTTACAGAAAAAACCTTCAGTTCACTAATTCCTGCTCGGTAATGTCTTGCAGGAGGTCAGGCAGGAAGCTGTGAAGTGGTGTTGGTGTGCACGAGTTGGTTTTTTTTCTCTCCACTGCATCTCCAACATCTCTTTAGATGTGCTGCAGCCACCAGGGGGAGCGCTTCTGTATACCACTATACAGGTATTCACATCTAAAGGGATACAGAAAAGCCTTTTAAAATGTCTCTTTTCCCTGCTCTGCCGTCCTGAAGTACCGCCCTCCAAAGTATCGGACCAAATGGGGTGAGAAGCAAGGCTGTGTGGCTCTCCCTATTGGCTGTCTGCTACATCAGTTTATGTTGTATGAGAGTGTGAATTACTGGCTGGTGACTGCTAGAGGTAAATACCGAATTTCTTGACATTTCTTGAGGTATTTACCACACAAGTTGGCAATTTACCTCACCCGTCCATACATTTAGTTTTCAGCTGTTGTTTGCATTACCACATGCAGCAATGCTTAGTGATTTGAGGCCACTATCTGGACAGAAACCCTTTCTATGGCCGGCAGCTCCTCTGAACACGAGGCCTGTGCTGGAGAAGCCCTGACATTTAACAGTTCAGCACCCCCACGTGTGGCTACAGAAATCAGGATACACAGTCTTCATAGCAACCCTCTGATTACACCAGCAGGGCCGGATTTCTGGGAAGGCCACAAAGGCCACGGCCTAGGGCAATAAAATCAGATAAGATAAGAAGGGCGGCAAGACTTGGAGAGAGAAGAGGTCATATGTCAAAGTTAATCACCTCTTCTGGTCCCGCAGAGCAGCAAGCCAGCGCCCTGATCTGCACTAATAGCTGAATTCCACAGTTCCCCAATCCCTGCATCTCTCTCTCACAATTCCTAGTGTGTTATGACAATCAACATCTGCTGTCACCTCACCTGATGATCCATTCCTCTGTATGATGGACATACAAGTTGATGTGAGAAATACCAGGGCTTTACATTACAAAGCAGATAGAACTAAGTTCTGCTGAGTTTTAATGCAGGCATTCACAGACATCGGTGAGCTCTGCTGCTAGTTTCTTCACTTTCTCCTTTACAGCTGTGACACTGACCCCAGCAACTCTAAATTACACTTTCTTATCTCTATTCTACCTAAATTTATGGCTTTAGGTTTTTTTTCTTCCTAGCCAGCAGTGGTCTCAGTTAACTCTTTCCTGACTCATTTTCTGTCCTTCAGTTCCTACCATCTATGAGAACTGCAGGAATAAAAAAATACTGTTTGCTTCCCTTTCATTGCTAAACTGTCACTTTAAAGGACACCTGAGCTGTTACTACCTCTATGCTAGTGTGTATGGTTTGGCATCCTTCTACCTTCCTGTAGCAGTAGAGCATTGTACTATCTTAGCCATCAGCGAAAGCAGAGAGTTTTGAATCAGGATGATACCATTTATTGGCTTAAAAGAAAAAAAAGTGAAAACTTTCTGTGAATAAGCCTTCTTCAGACTTTGTTCCCGTATACTGTCAATATGTTAGAGCACACCACCATATGTACTTTCAACATTCAAAAGAGATGCATAGATTTTTCAGTAAATATAAATAAATATCATTCAGATGCTTTAAAGTGGAGCTGAACTCTTGCACAAGACAGAAGGAAAACAAAGAAAAATCCACCTTGTATGTTTTTAGAGAGCCTGTCTAATTCCCCCTCATCTGTGTCTAATATGAAGTTGTACTTTGATCTCTCCCCTGTGTCCCCTGACTGCCACAATATCTAAACTCATTTGAAAGCACAGGATGTTAACAATATGTCTGCTTCCATGAAAGCAGGAAGTAGACACTGCCGATTTATTGCAGGATTTGTATCAGCTGTAACAAAGAAATGTTTTTGTTTTTTTCTAAAAGGTTATCATGTTGTTGTGTATCTTTTGAAGCAGAGAGGAAGTTCTAAGTTCAGGTCCGCTCTAATTACAACCAAACATCCAAAGTGGGTATTGAGAGGATGTTTGCTACTTACCTGTTCTCTATTTTGGATGGGCTTCTCTCCATTGCACTGCCCTGCCACCTGTTTGTGGCTCCGAATGCAGTCAGCCTCACAGAGGACAAAGAAGCAGCGCATGCTCTGGCCACTCACGCTCCCTGTCACCTGTCTGTGGCTCTGACTGCAGTCAGCCTCACAGAGGACAAAGAAGCAGCGCATGCTCTGGCCACTTGCGACTTGCGCAAGTTTTGTGCTCCTGCCCAGATGTGCACAGCAACCAACGCCAGTACAGTGTTATGCATTCTTGACAAGTACATACATCAGTGTCATGGGTGTGGCATGCTGAGGGGCGGGGGCTTGTAGTTGGTGGCTGAAGGCTGCCACCAACTACAAGCCCCCCCCCCCCTCAGCATGCCACACCCAGCACTGAGCTTGCCGAGAGTCTCAGTGACTTCTATTGCAGATTCGAGAACCAGCCAGCACCTGCAAGACTCCCACAGCCACCTGCACAATCTGCCATGGAAGCCCCGGGTCCTAACCCTAACTCACATCCACCGTCAGTGAAGGAGGCGGATGTGCTGAAACACTTGCTAAGGCTAAATGCTAGGAAAGCCTCAGGTTCGGACGGAGTGTCATCAGCCTGCCTAAAAACCTGCGCTCGTCAGCTCGCGCCTACTCTCTCTTCCATCTTCACGAGGTCCCTCCAGGAAGGAAAAGTACCCGTGTGCTTCAAGGGGTCCGCCATTAACCCTGTCCCCAAAAAGCAGGGAATCCGCGACCTCAACAACTTCAGGCCCGTGGCACTTACATCCGTGATCATGAAAGCTTTTGAAAGCATCAGGCATGAGCTTCCGAATTCTGCGGAAGCTAAAATACCGAAATTCCGCCGGAATTGGTGTTTCCGCATTGTTCCGTGGAATCCGGAAACGTCAAACCGGAATGCGGAATAATGCGGAATTCCGGCAAAATCGGAATGAATTGACCAATCAGGAGATGCGGAATGACCTGACCAATCATGACAACAAGCTCATGGACGCGAAATTCCGCCTGGGCGCCACCCCCCAAACAGTGCGCATATAAGAAAACAGCATTTCCGTAAAAAAAGGCTGAAATTTACGAAAGTACACTTTTCAATCACGTTTCCGTAATATACAACAACTTTATTGACAATAGACAACATAGACACAATCATTCGAAAATTACGGAAGTCCGGATAAAAATTACGGAAAATACATGCGGAATACCGCGTAACACCACGGAATACCGCCGGAATGTGCCGGTAGCGGAATTTCGGTATGACGGTATGCGGAATTGTCCCGGAAACGGAAATGGGCTCTTCCGACCATGCCTGGAAAGCACGGTGCTTCCCCTCCTTAAGCACTCTACTGAGGGACTGCTGGACCTGCACCAGTTTGCGTACAGAGCAAACAGGTCCACCGATGATGCCATCAACATCTACTTGGAGCTCGCCTATGAACACCTGGATAGACCAGACTCCTACGCCAGGATCCTCCTACTGGACTTCAGCTCAGCATTCAATACCATCAGCCCTAAAATACTCCAAGACAATCTCGCTGCGCTAGGAGTCCACCCCACCCTATACCTATGCCCAAAAGCTTCTGACAAACTTCTACTCAGCCACAATCGAATCTGTCCTATGCTCGTCTATCCTGGTGTGGTACGCCAGCTCCTCCACCAGCGACAGGCTCAAACTGCAGAGGGTCATTAGATCAGCGGAGAAGATCATCGGGAGATCCCTTCCCACTCTAGACCTCCTCTACCACTCTAGGCTAAACTCTAGAGCTTTAAAGATCACCAACGACCCCTCACACCCAGGCTACCGCTTCTTTAGTCAGCTCCCCTCGAGGCGAAGGCCCCGGTTCCGATCCATCTTCACCAGGACCTCAAGACATAAGAACAGTTTCTTTACCTCGGCTGTCAACCTTCTGAACTCTCTCCATGGAAATGCCCATCCCCACCCCAATTATCATGCCCGCACTGAGGCACTCTGCACATAGACGATGCTCCAGCTTAAGTGTATTTTTTTGGTTATTTTGCTAGGTTTTTGGACAGATTGTTTTTTGGTGAGGGCGGTGTGGGAGGAGGGCGAAGGTGACAGCAGGCCTAGGGCACTGGAAAGTACAAATCGGGCCCTGTACACCAGCAGCCACCTACAAGCAGGAAGGGCCAGCACTGAACAATACTAGACAGTAAATAATAATAATTATATTAACTTGCTTGAATAGGTTGCTTTTATATAGTAACCAAGAGTTAGCCACAGTTGTGATTTTATCATGCTATCTCCTTTCTGATGCAATAAATAGAACACGGCAGTATGGCTTAGGTTTGCAAAGTGGCTTCTGGACAGACTACAGAACTCCTGAGACAATATCCAATATAGACCAAAGTGGCAATGCCTGACCATAATGCACATTCTACGTGCAGTATATCAGCACAAACACTTCATACAACTGTGAAGCACGGTGGTGGTGAGGTGATGATTTAGGCTTGTTTAGCAGCCACAGGGCCTCGGCACCTTTCAGTCACTGAACCAACTATCAACTCCTCTGTATACCAAAATATCTTAGAGTCAAATGTTTGTCCATTCTGAGTGACAGGTAAGACTTGGCTGAAACTTGGTCGTGCAACTCGACAATTATGCCAACCTTGACATGCCAAATCTACAACAGGTGAGCTGGTGCTGAGACCACAATAGAGTTTTGGTCAGTTAGTTACTCTACTTTTATCTCTTTACTTACTTTTCCCCTCAATAATAAAATATATTTTCAGTATCACCAAACAACATCTAAACAAGAAAAATGTATTACAAATATATAACTTTATTTGCTTGTCCCATTAAAATATCATGTACTAAAACTGTAGCCCTGATCCTATTAACTTTTTTTCACAGGAGATAATTTCTCACTGTATCTAAAAATAGCTTTTCAGCACCTAGCAATTGAAAAAATACTAAAAAGTAGGTAAAAAGTCATCTTAAACTTATTATGAATCATTTCTTGCATGGTGAGTACTTTAAAGGTATTTTCTTAATAAAATTTGAAACAATCTCCTTGGAAAAAGTAGAAGAGAAGAGTTAAAGGACACCTGAGGTGAAAATAAACTAATGAAATAAACTTGTATTTTACCACTACCACTCCAGTGTATGATCTGGCATTGTACTACTATCTGTATTGTGTTGTGTATCTTATTTCTTATTACCTGTATTGTTGTATCTATTGTCTATTACCTGTATTGTGCTGTCACCCCTGTTATTATTGTCTGTAATCCTATTTATTGTACAGCGTTGCGTAATATGTTGGCGCTATATAAATCCAATAAATAATAATAATAATAATAATATCTATCTTCCCTCTCATAAAAATGACTTTTTAAGATATTCCACAGTTTTATTTTATGTTTAAATCTAATTTCTTAAGTTTTAACTGTTTTATTGTTTTTGTGCAATGACACATTAACCACTTGCCGACCGCGCACTCATAACGCGCGTCGGCAAAGTGGTAGCTGCAGGACCAGCGACGCACATCTGCGGCGCCAGCTGCAGGCTAATTAATCAGGAAACAGCCGCTCACGCGAGCGGCTGCTTCCTGTCAATTCACGGCGGGGGGGCTCCATGAATAGCCTGCGGATCGCGGCTCGCAGGCTAAATGTAAACACAAGTGGAAATAATCCGCTTTGTTTACATTCGTACAACGCTGCTAACAGTAGCAGCGTTGTACCAGATCAGCGATCCCCGGCCAATCAGCGGCCGGGGATCGCTGTCACATGACAGGCAGGAGCCTGTTAGAGGCTGCACAGGACAGATCCGTTCCTGTGCAGCCTCCGATCTCCGGGGCAGGGTAGGAGGAGAGGGAGAGGGGGAATCCTGCGGTGGAGGGGGCTTTTAAGGTGCCCCCCCCCCCCTGCCACCCACACGCATGCAGGACGAGCGATCAGACCCCCCCAGCACATCATCCCCCTAGTGGGGAAAAAAGGAAGGCGATCTGGTTGCTCTGCCTGTTGTTTGATCTGTGCTGGGGGCTGTAGAGCCCACCCAGCACAGATCTTCTAAATCAGCGCTGGTCCTTAAGGGGGGGGTAAAGGCTGAGTCCTGAAGTGGTTAATTGAAGTATGCCAGAGCTAGAATCTATGAACTATTGACCCTTTTTATCTCTTTCCTGCTCTCAGAAGCCATTTTCTGCTAGGAAAGTATTTTATAGTTGAAATGTCTTATCAGTGGGGGTCACACTGTAATCACTTCCTGTCTAAGTCAGCCACTTACATACCTGATATTTAACTATTTCAGGGAGAGAAAGAAAATAGAAACACAACATAGTTATTTGTGTGCTATGCACTGTACATACACATGTCTATCTCATCATGTCACGTGTCACCTCGGTTGTCTTTTAATAGCATATTTGGCCAAATGAGGTTCACTTTTTCTCCTGAGTTTTCTCTTAGATTTTTCATCTTTGATTTAGAACAACTTTTCAGCACTTTGTTATGGAAAAAATTACCAAGTTGGTAAAAAAGTTCTCTCAAAATGTTTTTGAGTATTTTCTTGCTTGCTGGTGGTTATTTTATTGGCAAGTTTGAAAATATCTCTTAGGAGAAAACTCAGGAGAAAAAGGTAATTACATATGGTATTGTGTACACTGATTGTATACATACAGAGGCCAGACACCTCACACTCCTCTAATGGGCGTGTCTAGACTTGGGGATGTTGCGCTGATCTTTAGTGTTGATCTTTGAATACTCATTTTGCACAATTACAGCAAATCCACCTTTAGATTTCTTCATTAACCACAGCCTCATATATGAGCTACACCAGCCTCTTAATGTGATCGGAAAACCCACACGTAAAAAAATAATAGTACATTTCCAGCACTTTCCAACCAGAAAGAATATTAAAAAAAAAATCACTTAAAAAAAAAGATGTTTTGGTTTGATTGTTTTTAACTCTGCTATTGATTCCCTCAGCTTATTTTCAGAATTTTGTTTTTGATTGTTCGGTGATTAACTGCTCTGTCTGCGACTGGCTAATGCCGATGGGCGGTCGCAGAATGGCTCCCCCAGGACCTCATAACGGCAATTGGCGTCAAGAGCGGTTGGGGGGAGATTAGCAGGGAATGCGCGCGTGCATTCCCCCTGAGTTACGGAGCTCGGCTCCGTAAACAGCCTGCCAGCCGCGATCAGAGCTGGCAGGCTGTTAGGGGGTAAAAAAAACCCTGTTATTTTAATTTGTACAGCGCTGCTATATAGTGCAGAGCTGTCACTTATCTGCCCCCTCGAGTGGCTCACAATCTGATTTCTCTCATAGGCTGATGCCTATGAGAGGTGATTGCAGTGATTGGATCTGGGGGGAGGGAAGAGAGGTGGGAGAGATACATTTAAAAAAAATAGTCCAGCAAGTTAGAAAATTATTTTTGGTACTTTTTCAATTGCAGAGTGCTGAAACGTTATTTTAAACAGTGATGTTCCTCTGTTGGGTATACCTATCCTTGGATAACACTTCAGGCCTTGTGATCCTTTGTTAGGTATGCCTATCCTTGGATAACGTCTCAGGCATTGTGGTCCTTTGTTGGGGATGCCTTGGATGAAACCTCAGGCCCTGTGGTCCTCTGTTGGGTATATCTTGGATGACACATCAAGCCTTGTGGTCTTTTGTTGGGAATGTCTTGGATGACATCTCAGGCCTTGTGGTCCTCTGTTGGGAATGTCTTGGATGACATCTCAGGCCTTGTGGTCCTCTGTTGGGTTTGTCTTGGCTGACATCTCAGGCCTTGTGGTCTTCTGTTGGGTTTGTCTTGGATGGCATCTCAGGCCTTGTTCTCCTCTGTTGGGTAAGGCTTGAATTACATCTCAGGCCCTGTGGTCCTCTGCTGGGTATATCTTGGATGACACATCAAGCCTTGTGGTCCTTTGTTGGGAATGTCTTGGATGACATTTCAGGCCTTGAGGTCCTCTGTTGGGGATGTCTTGGATGACATCTCAGGCCTTGTGGTCCTCTGTTGGGTTTGTCTTGGATGACACCTCAAGCCTTCTGGTCCTCTGTTGGGTATGTCTTGGATGACAAATCAGACCATGTTGACCTCTGTTGGGTACATCTTGGCCTTGTGGTCCTCTGTTAGAAATGTATTGGATGACATCTCAGGCCTTGTGGTCCTCTGTTGGCTTTGTCTTGAATAACACCTCAAATCATGATGACCTCTGTTGGGTATGTCTTGGATGACACCTCAGGCCTTGTGGTCCTCTGTTAGGTATGTCTTGGATGACATCTCAGGCTTTGTGGTCCTCTGTTGGCTTTGTCTTGGATGACACCTCAGACCATTTTGACCTCTGTTGGGTACGTCTTGGATGACACCTCAGGCCTTGTGGTCCTCTGTTGGGTATGTCTTGGATGACCCCCCAGGCCTTGTGGTCCTCTGTTGGGTATGTCTTGAATGACATCTCTGGCCTTGTGGTCCTCTGTTGGGTTTTCCCTGGATGACATCTCAGGCCTTGGGGTCCTCTGTTGGGTTTGTCTTGGATGACATCTCAGGTCTTGTGGTCCTCTGTTGGGTATGTCTTGGATGACACCTCAGGCCTTGTGGTCCTCTGTTGGGTATGTCTTGGATGACATCTCCAGCCTTGTGGTCCTCTGTTGGGTTTGCCCTGGATGGCATCTCAGGCCTTGGGGTTCTCTGTTGGGTTTGTCTTGGATGACATCTCAGGCCTTGTGGTCCTCTGTTGGGTATGTCTTGGATGACACCTCAGGCCTTGTGGTCCTCTGTTGGGTATGTCTTGGATGACACCTCAGGTCTTGTGGTCTTCTGTTGTGTATGTCTTGGATAACATCGCAGGCCTTGTTGGCAATCATGAAGTTATAAGGAGTGAAATTTATCTTTCAAATCTTTTAGTTAAGTCTGTCATTGTGTTAAACATCATTTTAAGCATTGCAGTAAAAAGTAACATGCCTGGTACAGGAGTTTACTGACGCTGGCAGCCCCAATTTTTATCCGATTATAATAATCTAGTCGGATGGTTGATTGGCTGTCAAGTCGCCTGATATATGGCCACCTTAAGCCCTCTGACGATACATGAGTAGCAGGGAGCAGTAAGTGTCGTGTCGCCAACCGCAGCAAGATGTGGGAGTGCTTGCGTGGCCGGAATGTGCCTGCACCAACTGGCCCTGACCGGACAACTTACTGGGGCCAGTTGTGGGCGAACCAGGCAGCGACTAAGGACGATGAGGGAGCGATTAGGGTGGAGGTGGCTGAAGGAAGCCCTAGGTATGTATATTACTTCTTTGTATCCCCATCTCAGGTACACTAAGTGAGCCGATTTCATACAAAGTCCCTGTAATTCAGCAGCCAGAGTCAGCAGCCAGAACTGAGCTCACAATAAATGTATCCTTGCATTATTTTCGAAGTATGAACATCTGAACGTGTTTCCTAATAATGAAGCGGCTTTCATGTTTTCATCCAATAAGCTTCCTTGTGGGAGGCCTCTCTTTGATGTGCTTCCCTCTGTGTCTGAGCTCATAATGATGCTAATATGAATCGCCCCCTTCTCACCCTGCTCTGGTGTAATTATGCAGAGGAACGAGGAGCAGAAGGACAGGCTTTGTGCCCGATATGAAAGCTACCTGCCTGGAATTTAAAGTAGACTGCATAGGCTTAATTAAGGGATAGCGCCCCCTGCAGCCCCAGGTGGCCCAAGATCGTGAGGGGGTCAACTACTTACCCTCCTTCATCTTATGCAGGGTAAGTGTTGTTGTGGCTGCACTTGTTATGGGTAGGTGGAGTCAAGGTGGTCACGCTTGTTATAAGGTGATGGGGTCAAGGTGGCAAACTTGCTATAGGTCAGGGAGTCTTGGTGGCCACACTGGGAGGATGATGTGGGTGACAGTTACAATTTATGGGGGAGTCATAGTGGCCACACTTGTTATTGTTGGGGTGTCATGGTGGTGATCTTAGGACAGACACGAATAAAGGAATAGGCTTCCCTCCCAACTGTCCTGACTTTGCCAGGACTGCCCCAGGTTGGGCGGTATGGTCCCAATTCCTGCGCAATCCCATCTTCTCCCCATGTTCTTGCACTTGTCCCCATTCTGTGCTACTGGCCCAGCCAGCAGTATAAATGCAGTGTATCATGCAGTGGATGCCTTGCATATCTTACCTTTACATCCCTTTGAATTCTCCATTCACTGCACCCCCGAGTGCACGGCATCTCCTCCTGCGTCGTATGATGACATGAGTAGATGGAGATGTCGGGCACTAGAGGTAGCGGTGAGAGGAGGTTTCACATCAATGGAGAGTTGAGAGGTGCAAGGCTTTCACTGAGCGATACTCTGCATTTATACTGCTGGGCAGGGGGAGTACAGGAGGTGGGCACTAACACCACCACCAGGGAAACTCATCACCACCACCAGGGAGGCAGTTGAGGAGGGAGAGGGAAAGCCCACCACCAGCTGTATAGGGGGAAGGGGGCACTAGACACCAAGGGACTGATTAAGGGTGAGAGTAGGATCACTAGACACCAGAAAACGTTTTAGAGTGGGATGGGGGACCAATAGACACCGGAGAACTTTATGGAGGTGCACCACATGCAAAATCGGTGCATGGTTAAAAGTGTGGCAGTGGTGTAGCTAAAGGTGTAGCAGGGGTTCGTCTTAGTGTCCCTTTCTCAGGCTCCAAAAGTTGGAAGGTATAGGAAAAAGTTACAAATTGTACTAATCAGACCTGATGTGCAGAGAAATGATCACAGATAGGTGAGTAATCCTGTTGCACACAAATTCGCAGACTGGTGGCTGCAGGAAGCAGCGGGAGGCAAAGTAAGCTGCTCTGATTAGCAGGCAGCATTGGTGTACAGTGGTGTATGTGTACAGATTGCTGGTAATAGGAGACTCTTTGTAAACACACAGAAGGCAAGGGGGGCTTCCGACCTCCTCAGGGGAAGCAATAATAAGCCATGGATTATAATTGCATTATTGATCGGTCGGCAATCTAGAGGTGATTTGGCTTGTTTACGATTATCTCAGCCTTGGAATGCTCAGGAGTGAGAGGGATGTGCTCGTCAAGTGATTGCAGGCGTCTCTGTTTAGCTGCTGAAGTTATCTGCGCGCGGCGGGGGAATGACGCACGTGCAACGATAGACTGAGTCCCCCCCCGTGGAGGAGAACAGCCAGCGGGGCGCTGCTGCTTAATGATCCGGCGGGTAAAAGAATTAGGAGTGAACCCCTGAGCTCAGCATCCTGCAGGAGAGACAGCCTGGCCACACACCGCTTCCGCCGCAGGAAGTCAATGGCGGCCGCCGCGCTCCATGCACCGGTCTCCGGGAGGAAGCTGCACAGGCCCAGGCAGGGGCAGAGAGCCCATGTGGCGACAAGATCATTACTGATTCATTACAGGATTGCCAATTAATTCCTGAGGGCTTCCCAGGCCTTGTTTACAAACAGAGCGATGGAGCGGCAAATGAGAGATTGCGGCATCATGGAGTCGCCTTATTACCGAGGAGCAAACACAGCAATCTGCAAAATTCAGCACATTTCAGCCCGTAACTTTATATGAGAAGGCAAACAGTGTAAACCCTGCGAGGGGGGACAAGAGCTTGCAATTCCAATTTAAAGAAATCAAGAGGTGAAAATAAACTGACGAGATAAACAATTGTATCTATCCTCCAACTCCTAATGACGTTTGAGATATCCAACAGTTTTTTTTTATGTTTCAATCCCAGAGGATGCCAGAGCCAAAATCTATGACATATTTAGGGCCAGTTCACAAGGACGATTGGATTACCGCCAAGCGTCCGGGACTCGTCTGTAAACGCTCCCATTCAAATGAATAGGAGCGTTTACGTCACACATCTGCTGTCACGGTTACGTTGCGTTCTCCCCATCGTTTCAGGCGACCCTGGATGCCTTATGCGGCTTCTAGGGTCAATTCACCGCTGCATTTTCATGTCCCCTTGCAGGGACGAAAACCGACCGTGATTGCCGCAGAAAGCCCCCCTAACTAGATGCAGCGAGAGAAGACGAAATGAGACGCCGAAAGCCACCTGTCTTAACTGGCCCTAAACGTAAAGCAAATGAAACGCAGCTTGGAAATGGGCCAATCAGAAGTGACAGAGGTGTATTTGATTGGCCCAATTCCAAGCTGCCAAGTATTTGCATGCAACATCCCGTGATCATCTCTAATAATGAATTGTGCAGGCAGACAGAGTCAGGACAAGGTCTTCCAGCACCCAAGGCTGAGACACCAAAGTGCGCCCCTCCACCCCTCCCACCCAGGGGCGCCTCTAGGCATAGGCAGTACAGGCTACTGCCTGGAGTGCTATTGGTCCTGGGGGGCGCCATGTTGCTGGCTTCAGCCCCACCCCTATAATGCCCTGGTGGGTGTTGTATTACTTGTTTTTGCTGCATCTACTTAGCATAAGTTGCAGGCAGCTTCCACCTCTGTGCCTTTTGCATCCTTCTTTCCCCCTGTGTGCCTCCTTCTGTAACTTCTGTGTTTTCATTTATCTTCTTGTGCCTCCTTCAGTCCCTTGTGCCATGTCTGACCCCCTGTTTGTCCTTCTGTCTCCCTTTGTGCCTCCTACTGTCTCCATGTGCCTGCTTCAGTCCCTCTGTGCCACCTCTGCTTCCAACGGTGCCCCTTTCTGTACCCCTGTGCCTCCTTATGTCCCCTTTGCCTTTATTTGTCCCCTTGTGCTACCTCTGCCACCTGTTTTTCTGACCCTTGTGCCTCCTGTCTCCCTGTGCATACCTATGCCCCCTGTGTGCCTTCTTTCTTACATGTATTTTCTGGTGAATTGCTGCCGCATTACAACTATTTTCATGGGGTTGCGCCGTGGGGGTGGGGGGGGGGGGGCGCCACAGGTTTTCTCGCCTGGAGTGACAAAATGGCTAGAAATGCCCCTGCTCCCACCCCAGCCGTCACACCCTGATTACTCCCAACCACTCCAACGCCTTAATCTCTAGTTATCTGTCTTGCAGTCACTGCCGTGTATACCCTTTACTTTCTTTTCCCTGTTCCAAACATAATATGGGAATGATAGCTGAGTGAGCTCTGCGTCCCCCCTCCTACACTGCATCCTGAGGCTGGAGCCTCTCTCGCCTCTGCCTCGGCCCGGCCCTGTGTGTTCCTCCTACACTGCGTCCTGAGGCTGGAACCTTTATCGCCTCTGCCTCGGCCTAGCCCTGTGTGCTCCTCCAACACTGCGTCCTGAGGCTGGAGCCTCTCTCGCCTCTGCCTCGGCCCAGCCCTGTGTGCTCCTCCTACACTGCGTCCTGAGGCTGGAGCCTCTCTCGCCTCTGCCTCGGCCCAGCCCTGTGTGCTCCTCCTACACTGCGTCCTGAGGCTGGAGCCTCTCTCACCTCTGCCTCGGCCCAGCCCTGTGTGCTCCTCCTACACTGCGTCCTGAGGCTGGAGCCTCTCTCGCCTTTGCCTCGGCCCAGCCCTGTGTGCTCCTCCTACACTGCGTCCTGAGGCTGGAGCCTCTCTCGCCTTTGCCTCGGCCCAGCCTTGTGTGCTCCTCCTACACTGCGTCCTGAGGCTGGAGCCTCTCTCGCCTTTGCCTCGGCCCAGCCCTGTGTGCTCCTCCTACACTGCGTCCTGAGGCTGAAGTCTCACTTGCCTCTGCCTCAGCCCAGCCCTGTGTGCTCCTCCTACACTGCGTCCTGAAGCTGGAGCCTCTCTCGCCTCTGCCTCGGCCTGTGCCCCTCCTACACTGCGCCCCGAGGCTGGACCTCTCTAGCCTCTGCCTCGGCCCAGCCCTGTGTTCTCCTCCTACACTGCGCCCCGAGGCTGGAGCCTCTCTCGCCTCTGCCTTGGCCCAGCCCTGTGTGCTCCTCCTACACTGCGTCCTGAGGCTGGAGCCTCTCTCGCCTCTGCCTCGGCCCAGCCCTGCGCCCCCTCCTACACTGCGCCCTGAGGCTGGAGCCTCTCTCGCCTCTGCCTCGCCACGGCCCTGGAGACAGACATGTTACAGCAGGAGAGGAGGAAAGAATAACTTGGAAAGCAGTGGGAGCCATTTTACAAGCACTTTTTTTTAAAACAGGGATCAATAGCTGCAGTTTCCTATTAATAAACGCATGAATTAAAAGCTAAAAGAAGTAATGCAAATATTTATTTATTTAAGTATCTATATACTGCCAACATATTACTCAGGGCTTTACAGAGTATATTGTCTTGTCACTGACGGTGCCTCAGAGGAGCTCACAATCTAATCCCTACCATAGTCATATGTCTATGTATGCATTGTAGTCTAGGGCCAATTTAGGGTGGAGCCAACTAACTTATCTGTATGTTTTTGGGATGTGGGAGGAAACCAGAGTGCCCAGAGGAAACCCACACAGACACGGGGAGAACATACAAATTCCTTGCAAATCCCTGGCTGAGATTTGAACCGGGGACCCAGCGCTTCAAGGTGAGAGTGCTAATCACTATGCTACTGTACTGCATTGCTGATTACAGGCAGCCCTGTTATAAGAATACCTAAAAAGGTTACATAATAAAGGGTGTACTATGTATGTTTGTCAGTTTAGCCTGCAGGGGGGGTCATACATATGTTGGAGATATGACGGTATCACGCCTCACCCAGCATCTCTCATCTTAGAGGATAGGATAGGCAGAGTCATTATCCTGTTCAGTGGCATCTCCCAGTAATGACAATGTGATTGGGGAATGCTTGGCGGGAGGCACATGTCTCTCTCCATCTCACACGACAGTGGAGGACATATCACTGGTTCTGCAGAACAATAATGTTATCGTATACTAGTGACCTTAGCCCATTCAAAAACGAGCTCTAGGTCTGTCATCGCCGCCAAATGCCAGCCCGCATGCGCACGCACTCACTGCACACACCCGCCCATCCAGCCGACCCCCTGGAACGTCCAGCTCCTGTCCCAGGCTGTCCGCTGCGCACATGCGCAGTTCTATTTCACACGGACACAGGGACACTGATGACGCAGGGACACCTGTGGTTTTATTATAGACTAGTGACATTTAAAAACGGGCTAGGTCTGTCCCTAATGCGAGCGCATGCCGGGCACCCGTTGTGTGCGTGCACGTCGCGCACTCCGCAGTGTCCCTGCGTCCGTCCCTGCACATGCGCAGTGCTAAAAAGCACTGACACACGGACAGACACATGGACATTAGGGTTTTAATATAGAGGATGTACCTGTGCACAGGCCCGGGATTTCACCTATAGCAAGCGGAGTGCCGCTTCCCAAGATGAGGTTGAAGCATACAGCAAGAAGGTAGAGCAGAAACGCACATCCAGTATTGGCCAAACTTTATTCCAAAAATTTATAAAAATACAGGCTACAGTACAGCACAGCTTATGGAGAGAGGTACAAGCAGAAGGGTGTCAACAGCCGTTTCGCGCCATAGGGGCGTGGCGCTTCATCAGGACGATCCCCACTGGCTGCCCAACGGATACAGTTCAAACATTTAACCCCGATCTACAAAGCTCTCTCTTCCATACATCTCTTCACTAATTTCCAAGTACCACCCCAACCACAACCTACGTTCAGCTAAACACCTTCTCCTGTCCTCCTCTAGAATCACCTCCTCCCACTCACATACACAGGACTTCTCACAGGCCTCTAGAACTCCTTTCCAATATACATTTGCCACTCTCCAACACTTAAGTTGTTTAAACTTAAAACTCAATTTTCCAGGCAAGGGTATAAATGAATTAACAGTGAACCCATAGATAGCCTCGCTACCCCTTTGTGTCCCCTCCCCATCTTCTTGCTCTAAGCTCACAAGGCCATAGCTAGAGGGAAGAAGCCCCTGCGATCAGGGGGGGGCCCAGAGCTGTGGGGGGTTCCAACTACTGACCTTCCCTTCCTCTGATACAGGGGTCCATCCTTCACATCAGGTGTTTTGGGGCTACACTTGTTATGGGTGTGAAGGCCGTGAAGGGCAACAAGGGCAAGCAAGGGACGGGGTGTCGAACATTGTGTGGGGGGGGGTATCAAAGTTTTACTGGGGGGCCCATGAATTGTAGTTACTACACTGCATGACTCCGCCACCTTTTATTTCTTGGAACTGCTGTTTTTTGTATTGTAGAACATTTTTGGATTGTCATAGTTGCGTTATATTTTCCTTCTCTTCTGCATCCTGTATTTGTATTGCACAGAACTACTGAAGAGGAAGAAGCTATATAAATCAACTACCACTAAATATTGTCGTAATTATTATTATTATTTTAGGTAGAGTGACCAGATTTTTGTGGGTCCAACCTGGGAGGGGGGGGGGGGGTAGGGAGGGGGCGCGGCGCGCGCAGCACGCTGCGGCGAAAAGTGGGGAGGACTGAGGAGCGCGCAGCGACGAAGACTGGGGGAAGAGCTGCCGCGGCGAAAAATGGGCGTGGCCATGACATTGCATGGGCGGAGCTAATGTAATGATGTAACAGCGAGGCATAAGAAAGCAGTGTTTACGCCATGATGTGGACAAACGAGACTTTGCATCATGGGTGTGCAGAAACTGTGTGATGCTAATAGTATACCGTAACCACAAAGCAGCAAACATAGCCATCTATGACCATTAAATAATAAATGCAGTAGCAGTTACCCCGGACACCAGAAAATAAACGCAATAGGCAACATGTCAGCACAAAATAAACGCAATGCGGGCAAACATGTCAGTACAAAATAAACGCAATGCGGGCAAACATGTCAGTACAAAATAAACGCAATGCGGGCAACATATCAGTACAAAATAAAAGCAATGCGGGCAAACATTTCACCAGAAAATAAACGCAATGCGGGCAAACATGTCAGTACAAAATAAACGCAATGCGGGCAAACATGTCAGCACAAAATAAATGCAATGCGGCCAACATGTCAGTACAAAATAAACGCAATGCGGGCAAACATTTCACCAGAAAAGTAACGCAATGCGGGCAAACATTTCGCCAGAAAATTAACGCAATGCAAGCAAACATTTCACCAGAAAAGAAACGCAATGCGGGCAAACATTTCACCAGAAAAGAAACGCAATGCGGGCAAACATTTCACCAGAAAAGAAACGCAATGCGTGCAAACATTTCACCAGAAAAGAAATGCAATGCAGGCAAACATTTCACCTGGAAAAGAAACGCAATGCGGGCAAACATTTCACCAGAAAAGAAACGCAATGCGGGCAAACATTTCACCTGGAAAAAAAACGCAATGCGGGCAAACATTTCACCTGGAAAAGAAACGCAATGCGGGCAAACATTTCACCTGGAAAAAAAACGCAATGCGGGCAAACATTTCACCTGGAAAAAAAAACGCAATGCGGGCAAACATTTCACCTGGAAAAGAAACGCAATGCGGGCAAACATTTCACCTGGAAAAAAAAACGCAATGCGGGCAAACATTTCACCAGAAAAGAGACGCAATGCGGGCAAACATTTCACCAGAAAAGAAACGCAATGCGGGCAAACATTTCACCAGAAAAGAAACGCAATGCGGGCAAACATTTCACCTGGAAAAAAACACAATGCGGGCAAACATTTCACCTGGAAAAGAAAGCATTTACTCACCTGGCAGAAGTCTCCGGCCTCTGGCGCGCTGCTCCCGGGACCACATTCCTCCTTCTCTTGTCTCCCGCGCTGACAGGGCTACGGCAAGATGGCGCCCAAAGCCCTGTACTGGAGACACAAATAGTCTCCAGTACAGGGCTCCGGCAGCCATCTTGCCGTAGCCCTGCTCGCCTGCCGGTGTCGGAACAGACACCGGAAGAAGCAGGAGGCTGGAGCGGGGCTGCGGGCAATGAACTGGCACGGCGTCTATAGACGCCGCTGCCAGTTCATGAGTATAGAGTGGCCAGAGTCCCGAGGCCGGGACGTCCCGCTGCTGAAGGCGGGACGTTTCCCGGGACCTCATGCTGCCTGGGACAGCGGACCTTGAATCCGGGACGCGTCCCGGGAAACCCGGGACGTCTGGTCACTCTATTTTAGGACCTATCAACATACTTTGTAGCCTGTTGTCTTTCCTTTTATAGGTATTTCTTTATCATTTACTGCATAATGATTACTATTTCTATACCTGAAGACTACAGAGGAGATGGAAGTCAGTGGGGGCTGCAGATCTGGATGCCGGTGGCATTGCCGGAGCAACTTAGGCCTCCCTCTTGATAGAGAAACATTTGCACAGAGCAATCAGGACAGCAGCTCAGAGGACACTTGCCGTGTCTGCGCTCTCCTGACCTCATTAGTGAGACCTCGCTATTCCGAGCTGCCGTGATTAGCACCTAATGATCTCTATTTTTAGAGCTCCGAATTTAGGCCCAATTATTTGCAGCCATGACTCCGCATCGGCATCTAAAGGGAACATTAAAGAGGTAAACAACACTGATGAAAGGTTTCTGCTTTCATCTAATTCAGCGACACACTGAGATGCATTCGCCGGAAAGATCCAACACTCTCTCTAACTCTGCAGGTCAGGACTCTGCGGTCTTCCTATAGGAGAGTAACTCTGCAGGTCAGGACCCTGCGGTCTTCCTATAGGAGGGGTAACTCTGCAGGTCAGGGCTCTGCACTCTTCCTATAGGAGGTATAACTCTGCAGGTCAGGACTCTACGGTCTTCCTATAGGAGGGATAACTTTGCAGGTCAGGACTCTGCGGTCTTCCTATAGGACGGGTAACTCTGCAGGTCAGGACTCTGCGGTCTTCCTATAGGAGGGGTAACTCTGCAGGTCAGGACTCTCCCATCTTCCTATAGGAGGGGTAACTCTGCAGGTCAGGTCTCTCCCATCTTCCTATAGGAGGGGTAACTCTGCAGGTCAGGACTCTGCAGTCTTCCTATAGGAGGGGTAACTCTGCAGGCCAGGACCCTGCTGTCTTCCTTTAGGAGGGGTAACTCTGCAGGTCAGGACTCTGCAGTCTTCATATAGAAGGGGTAACTCTGCAGGCCAGCACTCTGCGGTCTTACTATAGGAGGGGTAACTCTGCAGGTCAGGACTCTGGTGTCTTCCTATAGGAGGGGTAACTCTGCAGGTCAGGGCTCTGCAGTCTTCCTATAGGAGGGGTAACTCTGCAGGTCAGGACTCTGCGGTCTTCCTATAGGAGGGTAACTCTGCAGGTCAGGACTCTGCAGACTTCCTATTGGAGGGGTAACTGTGCAGGTCAGGTCTCTGCGGTCTTCCTATAGGAGGGGTAACTCTGCAGGTCAGGAATCTGTGGTCTTCCTATAGGAGGGGTAACTCTGCAGGTCAGGACTCTGCGGTCTTCCTATAGGAGGGGTAACTCTGCAGGTCAGGACTTTGGTGTCTTCCTATAGGAGGGGTGACTCTGCAGGTCAGGACTCTGCGGTCTTCTTATAGGAGGGGTAACTCTGCAGGTCAGGGCTCTGCTGTCTTCCTACAGGAGGGGTGACTCTGCAGGCCAGGACTCTGCGGTCTTCCTATAGGAGGGGTAACTCTGCAGGTCAGGACCCTGCAGTCTTCCTATAGGAGGGATAACTCTGCAGCTCAGGCCTCTGCGATCTTCCTATAGGAGGGGTAACTCTGCAGGTCAGGACCCTGCAGTCTTCCTATAGGAGGGGTAACTCTGCAGGTCAGGACTCTGCGGTCTTCCTATAGGAGGGGTAACTCTGCAGGTCAGGACTCTGCGGTCTTCCTATAGGAGGGGTAACTCTGCGGGTCAGGGCTCTGCGGTCTTCCTATAGGAGGGGTAACTCTGCAGGTCAGGACTCTGCAGCCTTTCTTTAGGAGGAGTAACTCTGCAGGTCAGGACTCTGCAGTCTTCCTATAGGAGGAGTAACTCTGCAGGTCAGGACTCTGCAGTCTTCCTATAGGAGGGGAAACTCTGCAGGTCAGGACTCTGCAGTCTTCCTATAGGAGGAATAACTCTGCAGGTCAGGACTCTGCAGTCTTCCTATAGGAGGGGTAACTCTGCAGGTCAGGACTTTCCCGTCTTCCTATAGGAGGGGTAACTCTGCAGGTCAGGACTCTGCGGTCTTCCTATAGGAAGGGTAACTCTGCAGGTCAGGACTCTGCAGTCTTCCTATAGGAGGGGTAACTCTGCAGGTCAGGACTCTGCAGTCTTCCTATAGGAGGGGTAACTCTGCAGGTCAGGACTCTGAGGTCTTCCTATAGGAGGGGTAACTCTGCAGGTCAGGACTCTGCTGTCTACCTACAGGAGGGGTGACTCTGCAGGCCAGGACTCTGCGGTCTTCATATAGGAGGGGTAACTCTGCAGGTCAGGACTCTGCCGTCTTCCTATAGGACGGGTAACTCTGCAGGTCAGGACTCTGCGGTCTTCCTATAGGAGGGGTAACTCTGCAGGTCAGGACTCTCCCATCTTCCTATAGGAGGGGTAACTCTGCAGGTCAGGTCTCTCCCATCTTCCTATAGGAGGGGTAACTCTGCAGGTCAGGACTCTGCAGTCTATCTATAGGAGGGGTAACTCTTCAGGCCAGCACTCTGCGGTCTTAGGGTAACTCTGCAGATCAGGACTCTGCGGTCTTCCTATAGGAGGGTAACTCTGCAGGTCAGGACTCTGCGGACTTCCTATAGGAGGGGTAACTCTGCAGGTCAGGTCTCTGCGGTCTTCCTATAGGAGGGGTAACTCTGCAGGTCAGGACTCTGCGGTCTTCCTATAGGAGGGGTAACTCTGCAGGTCAGGACTCTGCGGTCTTCCTATAGGAGGGGTAACTCTGCAGGTCAGGACTCTGGTGTCTTCCTATAGGAGGGGTGACTCTGGAGGTCAGGACTCTGTGGTCTTCTTATAGGAGGGGTAACTCTGCAGGTCAGGTCTCTCCCATCTTCCTACAGGAGGGGTAACTCTGCAGGCCAGGACTCTGCGGTCTTCCTATAGGAGGGGTAACTCTGCACGTCAGGACCCTGCAGTCTTCCTATAGGAGCGATAACTCTGCAGCTCAGGACTCTGCGATCTTCCTATAGGAGGGGTAACTCTGCAGGTCAGGACCCTGCGGTCTTCCTATAGGAGGGGTAACTCTGCAGGTCAGGACTCTGCGGTCTTCCTATAGGAGGGGTAACTCTGCAGGTCAGGACTCTGCGGTCTTCCTATAGGAGGGGTAACTCTGCAGGTCAGGACTCTGCGGTCTTCCTATAGGAGGGGTAACTCTGCAGGTCAGGACTCTGCAGTCTTCCTATAGGAGGGGTAACTCTGCAGGTCAGGACTCTGCAGTCTTCCTATAGGAGGGGTAACTCTGCAGGTCAGGACTCTACGGTCTTCCTATGGGAGGGGTAACTCTGCAGGTCAGGACTCTGCACTCTTCCTATAGGAGGGGTAACTCTGCAGGTCATGACTCTGCGGTCTTCCTATAGGAGGGGTAACTCTGCAGGCCAGCACTCTGCGGTCTTACTATAGGAGGGGTAACTCTGCAGGTCAGGACTCTCCCATCTTCCTATAGGAGTGGTAACTCTGCAGGTCAGGTCTCTCCCATCTTCCTATATGAGGGGTAACTCTGCAGGTCAGGACTCTGCAGTCTTCCTATAGGAGGGGTAACTCTGCAGGCCAGGACCCTGCTGTCTTCCTATAGGAGGGGTAACTCTGCAGGTCAGGACTCTGCAGTCTTCCTATAGGAGGGGTAACTCTGCAGGCCAGCACTCTGCGGTCTTACTATAGGAGGGGTAACTCTGCAGGTCAGGACTCTGGTGTCTTCCTATAGGAGGGGTAACTCTGCAGGTCAGGGCTCTGCAGTCTTCCTATAGGAGGGGTAACTCTGCAGGTCAGGACTCTGCGGTCTTCCTATAGGAGGGTAACTCTGCAGGTCAGGACTCTGCAGACTTCCTATAGGAGGGGTAACTCTGCAGGTCAGGTCTCTGCGGTCTTCCTATAGGAGGGGTAACTCTGCAGGTCAGGATTCTGTGGTCTTCCTATAGGAGGGGTAACTCTGCAGGTCAGGACTCTGCGGTCTTCCTATAGGAGGGGTAACTCTGCAGGTCAGGACTTTGGTGTCTTCCTATAGGAGGGGTAACTCTGCAGGTCAGGACTCTGCAGTCTTCCTATAGGAGGAATAACTCTGCAGGTCAGGACTCTGCAGTCTTCCTATAGGAGGGGTAACTCTGCAGGTCAGGACTCAGCAGTCTTCCTATAGGAGGGGTAACTGCAGGTCAGGACTCTGCGGTCTTCCTATAGGAGGGGTAACTCTGCAGGTCAGGACCCTGCGGTCTTCCTATAGGAGGGGTAACTCTGCAGATCAGGACTCTGCGGTCTTCCTATAGGAGGGGTAACTCTGCAGGTCAGGACTCTGCGGTCTTCCTATAGGAGGGGTAACTCTGCAGGTCAGGACTCTGCAATCTTCCTATAGGAGGAGTAACTCTGCAGGTCAGGGCTCTGCAGTCTTCCTATAGGAGGGGTAACTCTGCAGGTCAGGACTCTGCGGTCTTCCTATAGGAGGGGTAACTCTGCAGGTCAGGACTCTGCAATCTTCCTATAGGAGGAGTAACTCTGCAGGTCAGGGCTCTGCAGTCTTCCTATAGGAGGGGTAACTCTGCAGGTCAGGACTCTGCAATCTTCCTATAGGAGGGGTAACTCTGCAGGTCAGGACTCTGCAATCTTCCTATAGGAGGAGTAACTCTGCAGGTCAGGGCTCTGCAGTCTTCCTATAGGAGGAGTAACTCTGCAGGTCAGGGCTCTGTAGTCTTCCTATAGGAGGGGTAACTCTGCAGGTCAGGACTCTGCGGTCTTCCTATAGGAGGGGTAACTCTGCAGGTCAGGACTCTGTGGTCTTCCTATAGGAGGGGTAACTCTGCAGGTCAGGACTCTGCAGTCTTCCTATAGGAGGAATAACTCTGCAGTTCAGGACTCTCCTGTCTTCCTATAGGCAGGTCAGGTCAGTGCTCTGCGGTCTTCCTATAGGCGTCGGGGACAGCCAGGCAATATGCATTGTTTAAAGTGGACCTGACCTCAGAACTCTCTCTGCTCTAAAAGATACTCCACAGCATAATAACCTGTACAGAAAAAAAACATTTCTTTGTTACAGGTGATACAAATCCTAAAATAAAATTGCAGTTTCTACTTCCTGATTAATGGAAGCAGACATATTGTTTACAGCCTGTGCTTTCAAATAGGCTTATCTGCTTATCTGCCATAGGCAGCCAGTCATGTGACACAGGGGAGGATCAAATTACAACTTTTGATTCGACACAAATGAGGGGGAATTAAACAGGCTAAACTCTCTAAATACATCCAGGGTGCATTTCTCTACGTTTTCCTTCTGTCCTGAGCAAGAGTTCAGCTCCACTTTAAGAAGACATAAATAGGGCATTCTCCATTTCCCTCTCACTTTTAAGTCTGCTAAAGAAGTGGTATATACACCAACAACTTGTGATGAAAAACAATGTAAGTGATAAATGATAGGGTATACTTGGTGCCTGATGTATTGACCTTTTATGGGATTCCACTTTAAGTATCTTCCTATACATGGCTGCTCTCTGCACAGCTTTGCTGATTAATGCTTCTTTTTGTCTGTTCTGGGAATCGGCGTGTGTGCGTCTTCTAACTGCCTCCCCCTAATCCCGACACACAGGGGAGATGAATGGAGGGCGAGCCGTCTGAGTTTCCTCTGTTTTGTTTTAGCACTAATGGACTTAAAAAGCTTTTTGTGCTTTGAGAGTCATTAAACAGCGGAAAATCTCTGCGTCGTTCAGCTTTATCTCCACATCTGTGATTCCACATTGCTGGGCCGATTCTGCCGTGTAACTCGCAGTGTGCATGTGTCTCCCAGGGGTGTCAAACTCAGGGGCCAAAATCTGAAACATAGTCTAAAGCTGGCCCGATTTGCCGCCGTTTCGACAGCAGATTCGATCACTGGGATCGAATCTGCTGTCAATTGTTCGCGCTACACGCCGAATTTCGATCCATTTCGTCCGATTCCGTCGATCGCTCCGTGCGGAAAATTACCGTCGATCGCCCGTGGGTAGGGAGCGCGTCGCTAGCGGTGTTCGATTGCCTGACGACCGACGCAATACAGCCGCATACATTACCTGCTCCGCCGGCGCGACTACCCCCGGTCACCGCTGCTCCGTGTCCGCGCTGGTCTCCGGTATGCTTCAGTTCCTCCTGCCCGGCAGGAAGTTTAAACAGTAGAGGGCGCTCTACTGTTTAAACTTCCTGCCGGGCAGGAAGAAGCAAAGCATGCCGGACTTGGAGACCAGAGCGGAGACAGAGCAGCGGTGACCGGGGGCAGTCGCGCCGGCGGAGCAGGTAATGTATGCAGGAGGGGGGGGGAGCGGCGGCAGCACCACCACCACAACAGATTGTGAACGGTTTCAGGCTGAAATCGGTCCACAATCTGTTTGCAGTAAAGGTAGCCATACGATCCCTCTCTGATCAGATTCAATCAGAGAGGAATCTATCTGTTGGTCGAATCTGATGGCAAATCGACCAGTGTATGGCTACCTTTAGTCGCGCAGACAATGCATCGTACGGTCCAGAGCAGGCTCGTCCACCAGGCAACCCAGGCAGGTACCTGGCACATGGTGGTTGTCAAGGGGCCCCCAACAACCTTCTCTGACCTCTCTCCACTTCATCTTACCAAAAAGACCACAAGGGGCTCCACATCTATTACCATTCTTAGGACCCATAATTACATCATAATCCATCTGTGGTAAGAGCCCATTAAAGATGAAAACCCTGGACCTAATTCACTAAGACATCTCCAAGGACCAGGGCCGATTTAAGTAACAATGGGGCCCCAGGGCAAAATGAACCTGGGGGCCCCCCAACAGGAACCCCGAAACAAAAATCGGCATTAAGGGACCTTTTTTGCAGCTGGTATAGTCAAGGTGTGAAGCCCCAATCGGTCGGAGCTCCACATTCTGGATACCCCAGCCTGCATGGGGGACAAGGGGTTAAAAAGTTTCAGGACGGGGGACCCCACATAATTTTAAAAAAAAAATTCCCACACTCTAAACATACAAAAAAAATTTGGCAAAATAGGAAAAAATGCCAGGGCTCTTCATACAGCCATATTGCGGCTGTATAGCAATCCCTGTCCAAAGCGCTGCGGCTGTGTATGGCCCCCATGGACACCGGCAGGAAATGTATTGCTCTTTCGTTTGATGCATGTAAAATTACACTACCGTTAGGTTTGCTACTAAAAGTGACATTTACCGCATTTAAAAGTATACTTTTTTCCTTTGAAATTTTAAAATCGATTTTCTCAAAAACTATAAGGTATTTTTGAAAAATAGTTTTTTCCTCTTATTCCCAATGATCCCCTTAACATATCCTGCAAATTTAGGGTTTCTAGCATTTAAAATGGATTTGCTATTAACCGTTAAAGTCGGCGGGTTTTTAAATCTGTATTTTTTTTTCCTTTGAAACTTTAAAATCGATTTTCTCAAAAACTATAAGGTCTTTTTGAAAAAATTTCCTCTTGTAGCCACTGGGGGCCCCTACAGGCTCTGGGGCCCTGGGGCAATTGCCTCCTTTGCCTCTATGGTAGCGCCGGCCCTCCCAAGAGCATGCAGCGAGGATGTCATAAGTGCGAAATACACGTCTCAGGCCTGGAACTCACTACAAAACGCTATCGCTAACGGCAAACGCTAACGTTTTTAATGAGCGGTTTTGTAAGCGATTTCATGAGCGTTTTCTGGCGATTTGGGTAGCGATTTTAAAAAGTGTAAGCGTTTTGCCAGCGTTTGTGTAACGATTAGCGATTTTAATTCTCATTGGTCCTTTCAATTAATTTTAATTTTATTACAGTGCGTAGTCATTTAAAACGCTAGCAAAATCACTCTGTGCAGGTTTTGACGATGATTACACCAGCTTTTATGTACGTTTCATTGCAGAAACGCTAACGCTAAAAATGCTGCATGTCCTGCATTTGCGATTTTGGTAATCGCAATCGCTCCAGTGGAATTTGGCCCATCCATTAACATTAGCTGAGCGTTTAGGGAAATTAATAGTGTTTTGAATCGCTCCCTAAACTTTCAAAAAATCTCTCTAGCGGGTTTCAGCCCTAACATCACTTTGCACAGCTTTTATTACAGAAGCCGTTTTACGCCGAGCCCGCTTCCCTTTTTCTCGCCATTCGTCTGAACGTGAAGCGGCCACCTGCGCCAGCTGCTCCAGACTTAGAAACGTAACTGTGTCACTTCACTTCCTCTGCTCCAGCCCCGCCGTCACCTCTCTCTGTTTACCTTCCTCCGTATGGCGAGAAATCATGTCGCGTCTCATCCCCGCCGCATCGCACACTGAGCAAATATCACATTATCGCTCCTCCGATCCGCCCACCTCCCGGGAAAATGTAAGATTTATGTAAATCTAATCTCATCACAGCATTCACAGGGGCCTATTATACCCACCGCTACGCTACACCGTAATAATGCGTACTTATCTATCTGATATGTTCCTATTTGTGTAATAGAGGCGCGGGGTAAAGTGGGCAACGTTACTGTCACCAGATCTGTCATTGTAGAAGCGCGCACAGGGCCGGATTTGTACTCTTTACCGCCCAAGGCCAATGTCATCAGCCGCCCCCCTTTAGTATAGATAGCAAGATGACCCCTCCCCTCTTTCCCTCTAGTATAGGTAGCCTGATGACCCCTCCCCTCTTTTCCTCTAGTATAGGTAGCCTGATTACTCCCCAGTATAGGTAGCCTGATGACCCCTTCCCCCCTCCAGTAAAGGTAGCCAGATGACTCCCTTTCCTACTCCTCCGCTCCACTTTCAGTACAGCTCACCTCCACACCGCAGCAGTCATCAGTGTCCCTCACTTCTCTGCTCATCTCCAGTGTACAAGCTTCCTCTTTACTTCCGTCTCCTAAGCTGCCCAAGTCCGTAGCTGCCGGCCACAACGCAAACATGGTCAGACAGCAGGGTGGCCGCTGCAAAGGAGGCTAGCAGCAGAGTACCATGGTCAGGCACTCTAAGTGCACAGAGAGAGAAGTCGCACACCACTAATGAGGTGCTGAAGCAATATTTGTAATCCACAAAAAATTCCAGAGGGTCCGCACACTCTAATGTACCATGTCCTGTTTATTCAAAAACGTGACACACCATTCCACAACCAACGAGTCGTTTCGGGGCCCCGTGGGGTCCCCTTTGTCAAGGCTACAGTACAGAATGGTAACCATTACCTTACCATTCTGTACTGTAGCCTTGACAAAGGGGACCCCACGGGGCCCGAAACGACTCGTTGGTTGTGGAATGGTGTGTCACGTTTTTGAATAAACAGGACATGGTACATTAGAGTGTGCGGACCCTCTGGAATTTTTTTATGGTCAGGCACTCACCTGATCTCCCTGCATTGCAGCATTTGCAAGCTTGCAAATGCTGCACCAGTTTAGTCTGCTGCTTTGGTGCCCTTGCTGCTGTGGTGCCCTAAGCCATGGCCTAGGTGGCCTAAATCCGGCCCTGAGCGCACATCACGGAATTCCAGAACTTTAAAGAGACACTGAAGCGAAAAAAAATTATGATATTATGATTTGTATGTGTAGTACAGCTAAGAAATAAAACATTAAGATCAGATACATCGGTCTAATTGTATTCAGTACAGGAAGATTTAAGAAACTCCAGTGGTTATCTCTATGCAAACAAGCCATTAAGCTCTACGACTTTCAAAGTCATGGAGAGGGCTGTTTTCTGACTTTTATTATCTCAACTGTTAGTTAATTTTTTACTTTTCCTCTGCCAGAGGAGAGGTCATTAGTTCACAGACTGCTCTGAAAGAATCATTTTGAATGCTGAGTGTTGTGTAATCTGCACATATTATAGAATGATGCAATGTTAGAAAAAACACTATATACCTGAAAATAAAAATATGAGAATATTTTCTTTGCTGCTAATCTTCTAGTAATTATTCATAGTACACAACCAATTCATTATATCATATATTTTTTTTCGCTTCAGTGTCTTCTTAAGATGGCCACTAACGATACAATATGCCAACCATCCTTTATGAACGATTATTCGTATGAACGATTGGAAATGATTGTTTTGGCCCACTGACAGACAAAATCTCCTAACCAATCCCATCAGGTTGGTGGGATCAAATCATTCAGATGAATAATTGTTCGTAAACGATCATTCGGCCAATTGTGTCGTTAGTGGCTGCAATGGATGTGTAAAACAATTTTATAAGCATGTCTGTAATTTGCAATTTTACAGCGATGGTCTGCATTATCTTGTGTATATCGTGTGTGATTTATAACTTGTGTACTCAGGCAGTGTTTAAAAATAGAAAAGAGATAACATAAAGGTCAAAGCAGAACGGTCTCCGGCTGGAGAAAGTGTGTGTGTTACCAATGTGGATGTACTTGAGAATAATGTGAATCTCAAATGCATTATGGGAGTTAAAGGGAATGTTAAAGGATAACTGTAGTGAGAGGGATATGGAGGCTGCCATATTTATTTCCTTTTAAGCAATACCAGTTGCCTGGCAGCCCTGATGGTCTATTTGCCTAAAGAAGTGAATCATACCAGAAACCAGCATGCAGCTAATCTTGTCATATCTGTCTAAATTTGTCAGAAACACCTGATCTGCTGCATGCTTGTTCAGGGCCTATGGCTGAAAGTATTAGAGGCAGAGGATTGGCTGAATAGCCAGGCAACTGGTATTGCTTAAAAGGAAATAAATATGGCAGCCTCCATATACCTCTCACTACAGTTCTCCTTTAAGTGAAAAGTTACAAGGCCAGTAACTAGGCAAGTCACTGGATGGGTGCCTCCTCAATCACACGCGGGGCCGTTTTTAGCCAAAGGCATCACAGAACATTGCCTGGAGTGCTATTGGTCCTGGCGGTGCCCTGCATTAAACTGCACCCCTTGGGTCTTTGATGCGACATTGGGTGACTGGGGTTCAAATTCAGTAAAGGGGCGGGGCCACAAACAGCCATTCAGATTTGTTTGTTTGATTTGAATGGAAAAATTTGAACTGCTTGCGTTCTCACATTATTGATACCAAGGACTCCAAAGCTCACAAACTTGGTCATGACTGAGTGACTGTGTGTCCAGGTTACACAACAACAACAACCAAATACATACCCGAGCAACACTGGGTCCTCAGCTAATACAGTATAATCTTGTTATAGTAAACTCCAAGGGACCAGGAAAAATGGTTTACTATATCAGAAATGTACTATATCAGAAGGTAACTATAGCAGAAATTTTCCTAGAAATGGCCCAGCATGCCCTGGTGCATTCTCTGCTATAAAATACCAACTCTGTCCTCCCATTGGCGGCACAGTACAAGCACTTGTCCTAGAAATGGCCCAGCATGCCCTGGTACATTCTCTGCTGCACAGGAGCAGCTCTGTCCTCCCATTGGAGGTACAGTACAAGCACTTGTCCTAGAAATGGCCCAGCATGCCCTGGTACATTCTCTGCTGCACAGGAGCAGCTCTGTCCTCCCATTGGAGGTACAGTACAGCACTTGTCCTAGAAATGGCCCAGCATGCCCTGGTACATTCTCTGCTGCACAGGAGCAGCTCTGTCCTCCCATTGGAGGTACAGTACAAGCACTTGTCCTAGAAATATCCCAGCATGCCCCAGTACATTCTCTGCTGCACAGGAGCAGCTCTGTCCTCCCATTGGAGGTACAGTACAAGCACTTGTCCTAGAAATGGCCCAGCATGCCCCGGTACATTCTCTGCTGCACAGGAGCAGCTCTGTCCTCCCATTGGAGGTACAGTACAAGCACTTGTCCTAGAAATGGCCCAGCATGCCCTGGTACATTCTCTGCTGCACAGGAGCAGCTCTGTCCTCCCATTGGAGGTACAGTACAGCACTTGTCCTAGAAATGGCCCAGCATGCCCTGGTACATTCTCTGCTGCACAGGAGCAGCTCTGTCCTCCCATTGGAGGTACAGTACAAGCACTTGTCCTAGAAATATCCCAGCATGCCCTGGTACATTCTCTGCTGCACAGGAGCAGCTCTGTCCTCCCATTGGAGGTACAGTACAAGCACTTGTCCTAGAAATGGCCCAGCATGCCCTGGTGCATTCTCTGCTGCACAGGAGCAGCTCTGTCCTCCCATTGGAGATACAGTACAAGCACTTGTCCTAGAAATGGCCCAGCATGCCCTGGTACATTCTCTGCTGCACAGGAGCAGCTCTGTCCTCCCATTGGAGATACAGTACAAGCACTTGTCCTAGAAATGGCCCAGCATGCCCTGGTACATTCTCTGCTGTACAGGAGCAGCCCTGTCCTCCCATTGGAGGTACAGTACAAGCACTTGTCCTAGAAATGTCCCAGCATGCCCTGGTATATTCTCTGCTGCACAGGAGCAGCTCTGTCCTCCCATTGGAGGTACAGTACAAGCACTTGTCCTAGAAATATCCCAGCATGCCCTGGTACATTCTCTGCTGCACAGGAGCAGCTCTGTCCTCCCATTAGAGGTACAGTACAAGCACTTGTCCTAGAAATGGCCCAGCATGCCCTGGTACATTCTCTGCTGCACAGGAGCAGCTCTGTCCTCCCATTGGAGGTACAGTACAAGCACTTGTCCTAGAAATGGCCCAGCATGCCCTGGTACATTCTCTGCTGCACAGGAGCAGCTCTGTCCTCCCATTGGAGGTACAGTACAAGCACTTGTCCTAGAAATATCCCAGCATGCCCTGGTACATTCTCTGCTCAGGGCCGGCCCTAGACTTTATGCCGCCTGAGGCAAAATTAGAAAAAATCGCCGCCGCCCCCCCCAGCCGTGGGGGGGGGGGGGGGGCGCCGAGCTGGAGGGGTAGCTGGCAGAAAGGGGGTATTGGGCCTAGCGGTGGGGAGGGGGGTGGATCTCCCCTCCCTCGCCTGGGTCCCTCGATCTGCGCTCCTCCTCCAGCGTTAAGTACCAGCCTGCATATGATGAAGAGGCAACGGGCGGGGGAATCACTCACCTCTCACCTCTTCCGCGTTCCATCATGCGCTCCACTGACGTCACTTCCTGCAAGGTTGTCCACTTACAATACAGTGGGCGGCGTTGCCGGAAGTGACGTCAGTGGAGCACATATGCAGGCTGGTAGTTAACGCTGGAGGAGGAGCGCAGGTCGGGGGACCCAGGCGAGGCCCACCGCTAGGCCCAATACCCCCTTTCTGCCAGATACCCCTCCAGCTCGGCGGGCGGCCCCCAGCATACATGGACAGGCAGGTGCCGCCCCCCAGATCTGCCGCCTGAGGCAAATGTTTCACCCCGCCTCATGAGCGGGCCAGCCCTGTCTCTGCTGCACAGGGGCAACTCTGTCCTCCCATTGGAGGTACAGTACAAGCACTTGTCCTAGAAATATCCCAGCATGCCCTGGTACATTCTCTGCTGCACAGGAGCAGCTCTGTCCTCCCATTGGAGGTACAGTACAAGCACTTGTCCTAGAAATGGCCCAGCATGCCCTGGTACATTCTCTCCTGCACAGGAGCAGCTTTGTCCTCCCATTGGAGGTACAGTACAAGCACTTGTCCTAGAAATATCCCAGCATGCCCTGGTACATTCTCTGCTGCACAGGAACAGCTCTGTCCTCCCATTGGAGGTACAGTACAAGCACTTGTCCTAGAAATGGCCCAGCATGCCCTGGTACATTCTCTGCTGCATAGGAGCAGCTCTGTCCTCCCATTGGAGGTACAGTACAAGCACTTGTCCTAGAAATATCCCAGCATGCCCTGGTACATTCTCTGCTGCACAGGAGCAGCTCTGTCCTCTCATTGGAGGTACAGTACAAGCACTTGTCCTAGAGATGGCCCAGCATGCCCTGGTACATTCTCTACTGCACAGGAGCAGCTCTGTCCTCCCATTGGAGGTACAGTACAAGCACTTGTCCTAGGAATGGCCCTGCATGCCCTGGTACATTCTCTGCTGCACAGGAGCAGCTCTGTCCTCCCATTGGAGGTACAGTACAAGCACTTGTCCTAGAAATGGCCCAGCATGCCCTGGTACATTCTCTGCTGCACGGGAGCAGCTCTGTCCTCCCATTGGAGGTACAGTACAAGCACTTGTCCTAGAAATAGCCCAGCATGCCCTGGTGCATTCTCTGCTGCACGAGAGCAGCTCTGTCCTCCCATTGGAGGTACAGTACAAACACTTGTCCTAGAAATGGCCCAGCATGCCCTGGTGCATTCTCTGCTGCACGGGAGCAGCTCTGTCCTCCCATTGGAGGTACAGTACAAGCACTTGTCCTAGAAATAGCCCAGCATGCCCTGGTACATTCTATGCTGCACAGGACCAGCTCTGTCCTCCCATTGGAGGTACAGTACAAACACTTGTCCTAGAAATATCCCAGCATGCCCTGGTACATTCTATGCTGCACATGAGCATCTCTGTCCTCCCATTGGAGGTACAGTACAAGCACTTGTCCTAGAAATGGCCCAGCATGCCCTGGTACACTCTCTGCTGCACGGGAGCAGCTCTGTCCTCCCATTGGAGGTACAGTACAAGCACTTGTCCTAGAAATATCCCAGCATGCACTGGTACACTCTCTGCTGCACAGGAGCAGCTCTGCCCTCCCATTGGAGGTACAGTACAAGCATTTGTCCTAGAAATGGCCCAGCATGCCCTGGTACATTCTCTGCTGCACAGGAGCAGCTCTGTCCTCCCATTGGAGGTACAGTACAAGCACTTGTCCTAGTAATATCCCAGCATGCCCTGGTGCATTCTCTGCTGCACAGGAGCAGCTCTGCCCTCCCATTGGAGGTACAGTACAAGCATTTGTCCTAGAAATGGCCCAGCATGCCCTGGTACATTCTCTGCTGCACAGGAGCAGCTCTGTCCTCCCATTGGAGGTACAGTACAAGCACTTGTCCTAGAAATATCCCAGCATGCCCTGGTACATTCTCTGCTGCACAGGAGCAGCTCTGCCCTCCCATTGGAGGTACAGTACAATCACTTGTCCTAGAAATGTCCCAGCATGCCCTGGTACATTCTCTGCTGCACATGAGCAGCTCTGCACTCCCATTGGAGGTACAGTACAAGCACTTGTCCTAGAAATATCCCAGCATGCCCGGGTACATTCTCTGCTGCACAGGAGCAGCTCTGCCCTCCCATTGGAGGGACAGTACAAGCACTTGTCCTAGAAATGGCCCAGCATGCCCTGGTGCATTCTCTGCTGTACAGGAGCAGCTCTGTCCTCCCATTGGAGGTACAGTACAAGCACTTGTCCTAGAAATGGCCCAGCATGCCCTGGTACATTCTCTGCTGCACAGGAGCAGCTCTGTCCTCCCATTGCAGGTACAGTACAAGCACTTGTCCTAGAAATATCCCAGCATGCCCTGGTGCATTCTCTGCTGCACAGGAGCAGCTCTGTCCTCCCATTGGAGGTACAGTACAAGCACTTGTCCTAGAAATGGCCCTGCATGCCCTGGTACATTCTCTGCTGCACAGGAGCAGCTCTGTCCTCCCATTGGAGGTACAGTACAAGCACTTGTCCTAGAAATGGCCCAGCATGCCCTGGTACACTCTCTGCTGCACAGGAGCAGCTCTGTCCTCCCATTGGAGGTACAGTACAAGCACTTGTCCTAGAAATGGCCCAGCATGCCCTGGTGCATTCTCTGCTGCACAGGAGCAGCTCTGTCCTCCCATTGGAGGTACAGTACAAGCACTTGTCCTAGAAATATCCCAGCATGCCCTGGTGCATTCTCTGCTGCACAGGAGCAGCTTTGTCCTCCCATTGGAGGTACAGTACAAGCACTTGTCCTAGAAATGGCCCTGCATGCCCTGGTACATTCTCTGCTGCACAGGAGCAGCTCTGTCCTCCCATTGGAGGTACAGTACAAGCACTTGTCCTAGAAATGGCCCAGCATGCCCTGGTACACTCTCTGCTGCACAGGAGCAGCTCTGTCCTCCCATTGGAGGTACAGTACAAGCACTTGTCCTAGTAATATCCCAGCATGCCCTGGTACATTCTCTGCTGCACAGGAGCAGCTCTGTCCTCCCATTGGAGGTATAGTACAAGCTCATGTCCTAGAAATGGCCCAGCATGCCCTGGTGCATTCTCTGCTGCACAGGAGCAGCTCTGTCCTCCCATTGGAGGTACAGTACAAGCACTTGCACATTTGGTGGACTACAAGGGTAAGTATACCTTAGGGCTGCATAGCCAGGCTGGACAAATTGCTGGTACAGAATCCTGAGCTCCTTAAAATTTACAGCCATCACTGAATAGAGGCAGCCACTCGCTTCCTGTGATTGGCTCCGATGCCTTCGCGGGCAGAACTTAGCTCTCTACTCTCTGTTCTCTTTAGTTTTGCAGCAAGTAGGCCTCCTCTGATTTGCACTACTAGTGAAATTACCAGGAGTGTCATAGCTAAAGGTAAGAGATGCTTACTATAACAGAAGTTTTATTCTATCCGCGTTTACTATACCAGGCGTTCCTCCCATTGACTTATAATGGAGATTGGGCGGGACCTGGACAGGTAGTTACTATACCCGGATGTTCGCTATACCCAATATATCGGGTATCATTTATTATAACGAAATTATACTGTATTGATTATATTTCCGGGAAGTGCACATCATTTTAATCTGCAGTTTTTGCTGTACGGGGGCTTTCTGTGCTTGGTTTCTATTTCAGCAGATTCACTGTTATTGCACTGGGATGATTTCCTTGAGACGAGTGCAAATATTTTCTGAAGCAAGTCAGCAATATCACAGAATGGATCACCTGCTGAGATTGATGTGTGGATAAGGAAAAGGTTTGAATTAGAAGAACAGAAGATCAGAGGCCTGATACAGGGCAGGGAGAGATCTGCTGCTGATACATATACTTTTTACAGAGCAGCATTATGCTGGGAGTGCATGATGAGTTTTTTTGGCATAATTACTTTTCAATTGATTTTCCCATCGTTTCTCCAATTGATTTTCCAACCATTTTTCTGATCGATTTCCATTCACTTCTATGAGAAAATCCATCAGAAAAATGATTTAAATCAGATCGGACCTGTGGAAAATTATCTATTCAGCAGTGATGCACTGGGAGACATCTCAAGCTCACTCCAACCTGAATTATCGCAAATTCTTTCTGTTTTAAGAAAGCAAACTTTTGTTTTTCTTAGCATTTTAGTAAGGGGGCTTTTAGGACCATTGTAGTCCCTTACACACTCCAATGAGTTCTGGGTCACCATGAGCTTGCTGGTTAGTCTAAACTGAGAAGGATATAGATTTTTCCTTTTAAACTAATACCAGTTGCCTGACTCTCCTGTTGATCCTGTGTCTCTAATACTTTCAGCCACAGCCCCTGAACAAGCATGCAGATCAGGTGCTCTGACTGAAGTCAGACTGGATTAGCTGCGTGCTTGTTTCAGGTGTGTGATTCAGCCACTACTGCAGCCAAAAGAGATCAGCAGGACAGCCAAGCAACTGGTATTGTTTAAAAGGAAACATCCATATCCTCTCAGTTAAGGTTCCCTTTAAAGTGTATCAGAGAGAAACCATAATTAAAGATGTATACAGTGGTGTGAAAAACGATTTGCCTCCTTCCTGATTTCTTATTCTTTTGCATGTTTGTCACACTTAAATGTTTCTGCTCATCAAAAACCATTAACTATTAGTCAAAGATAACATAATTGAACACAAAATGCAGTTTTAAATGATGGTTTTTATTATTTAGTGAGAAAAATAACTCAAAACCTACATGGAGCTGTGTGAAAAAGAAATTGCCCCCTGAACCTAATAACTGGTTGGGCCACCCTTAGCAGCAATAACTGCAATCAAGCGTTTGCGATAACTTGCAACGAGTCTTTTACAGCGCTCTGGAGGAATTTTGGTCCACTCATCTTTGCAGAATTGTTGTAATTCAGCTTTATTTGAGGGTTTTCTAGCATGAACCGCCTTTTTAAGGTCATGCCACAACATCTTAATAGGATTCAGGTCAGGACTTTGACTAGGCCCACTCCAAAGTCTTCATTTTGTTTTTCTTCAGCTATTCAGAGGTGGATTTGCTGGTGTGTTTTGGGTCATTGTCCTGCTGCAGCACCCAAGATCGCTTCAGCTTGAGTTGACAAACAGATGGCCGGACATTCTCCTTCAGGATTTTTTGGTAGACAGTAGAATTCATGGTTCCATCTATCACAACAAGCCTTCCAGGTCCTGAAGCAGCAAAACAACTCCAGACCATCACACTACCACCACCATATTTTACTGTTGGTATGATGTTCTTTTGCTGAAATGCTGTGTTACTTCTACGTCAGATGTAACGGGACACGCACCTTCCAAAAAGTTCAACTTTTGTCTCGTCGGTCCACAAGGTATTTTCCCAAAAGTCTTGCCAATCATTGAGATGTTTTTTAGCAAAATTGAGACGAGCCTTAATGTTCTTTTTCCTTAAAAGTGGTTTGCGCCTTGGATATCTGCCATGCAGACGGTTTTTGCCCAGTCTCTTTCTTATGGTGGAGTCATGAACAATGACCTTAATTGAGGCAAGTGAGGCCTACAGTTCTTTAGATGTTGTCCTGGGGTCTTTTGTGGCCTCTCAGATGAGTTTTCTCTGCGCTCTTGGGGTAATTTTGGTCGGCCGGCCACTCCTGGGAAGGTTCATCACTGTTCCATGTTTTTGCCATTTGTGGATAATGACTCTCACTGTGGTTCGCTGGAGTCCCAAAGCTTTAGAAATGGCTTTATAACCTTTACCAGACTGATAGATCTCAATTACAGTACTTTGTTCTCATTTCTTCCTGAATTTCTTTGGATCTTGGCATGATGTCTAGCTTTTGAGGTGCTTTTGGTCTACTTCTCTGTGTCAGATAGCTCCTATTTAAGTGATTTCTTGATTGTAACAGGTGTGGCAGTAATCAGGCCTGGGGGTGACTACAGAAATTTAACTCAGGAGTGATAAACCACAGTTAAGTTATTTTTTAACAAGGGGGGCAATCACTTTTTCACACAGGGCCATGTAGATTTGGAGGTTTTTTTTCTCACTAAATAATAAAAAACATCATTTAAAACTGCATTTTGTGTTCAATTATGTTATTGACTAATAGTTAACGGTTTTTGATGAGCAGAAACATTTAAGTGTGACAAACATGCAAAAGAATAAGAAATCAGGAAGGGGGCAAATAGTTTTTCACACCACTGTACATACCTGGGGCTTCCATCCCCATCCCCATAGACCGCTCCCACGCCGCCATCCTCAGTCTACCAGGCCCCGCAACTTCGGCCAGCCGCGGCCAGTCTGCGCAGTGAGCTCTCTCTAGCGGAGAATAGTACTGAGCAGGCGCAGAACTTTCAGCCGCTGGAGAGAGACGTAGAGGGCGCACTTCTCTTGCGCAGACTGGTCACGGCTGGCCGAAGTTACGGGACCTGGTACTGAGGATGGCGGCGTGGGAGTGATCGGAGCATATGGGGCTGGAAGAAGCCCCTGGTATGTATAAATCTGTTAATATGGTTTTATCTCTGGTTTTCTTTAATAAATTAACAACATAAGAAACCTGCATACATGACTATGGTCCACACCTCCACAGCACACAGTACCAAAGCTGCTCTTGCACAAGCATGCACGTCTTCATGCTGCTGCATAGGTGGATTGTAGTACATCAGGCCTTCTACACACACAGAAGTACGGCCACAAGAGCAAATACAATAAGCACTTGTTGGATATGTTTAGAGGGCCCTTACGCAAGAACGGTGGGCTCGAGAATGATTCTAGAAGCTTCTGGATTATACATAGACTTCCCTATACTGAGGTTAGTAACTTGTACCTTATTTCTCCTTACAGGTTCACTTTATTATTATAATTATTTACTATTTATATAGCGCTGACATCTTCCGCAGCGCTGTACAGAGTATATTATCTTGTCATTGAACTGTCCCTCTAAGGGGCTCACAATCTAACCCCTACCATAGTCATAAGTTTATATCGTGTAGTGTATGTATCATAGTCTAGGGCCAATTTAGGGGGAAGCCAATAAACTTATTTGTATGTGTTTTGGGGGATGTGAGGGGAAACTGGAGTGCCCAGAGGAAACCCACACAGACACGGGGAGAACATACAAACTCCTTGCAGATGTTGACCTGCCTGGGATTCACAGCGGTGGCCCAGTGCTGCAAGGCAAGCATGCTAACCACTACACCACCGTGCTGCCCTTCACTTTAAGCATTGTGTAAGTACGATGCCCAGAATCAGCAAAGTGGGGGACAAAAAAGAAGAAAGATGAGTAGTCAGAGTGGCCCCTCCCCCTAGCTATGTCTCTGGTCTGCGGGCGAGCCAATGTTTTTAGAAGGTGAGCATAGACCACGGGCACGACTTGTGTAGCCACAGAGTCTGGTGGCTGGGACATCCTGCAGCCCACCTGGGACATTAGCTGGGACATATTTGTGCCTGGGACGGGGTACCATAATTCTGGGGCATGTCCCGGGTAAACTGGGGTGTCTGGTCTCTGTAGCTATGGGGCCCAGTGGAATCTCTGTGGCCTGCGAGGCTGATGGATGGGCTTGAGGGGTGGTGGGTTGGAGGAATTGACCAGCGAGGAGGATCAGTGCTGGAAATGGAGGTGATTGGGGGTTCTATGCTGAAAGGGGGAACACTGTGAAATGTTTGCAGATGTGTTTCTTTCTTTGTGGCTATTCACAGTGCAGTACACAGAAGCAGGGCAGTTCTGGGCCTGATCTATAACAAGGGCAGAGCAGCGGGGTCTGGACTGAGGACGACACATCACTGAACAGCCCCCACTGCGACCAAAGCCAAAGCACGCTTAATCTTTTATTCAGAATCTGTTTCAAGTCCAGCAGCAGATGACAACAGCTAAAATGGAACAAAGCAAGGGCAGTGGGGCTGTCAGTGTGGACATCATTATATCCTATATTCCTATAACATTATTTTTAATAAATATCTTGTTTCATAGCTCTATAAAAATAAATTAGATTGACTATAGCGCCAAGATTGGCGCGGTTTAACACCCTAGAGCCACCCCGGCCCTCACTGCCTAGACTGACTTGCAACAGCTGACTCTCTCCTCGTCCCATACTCTACCTCACTTCTCTCTCTATCCCTACGTCTCTTTTTTCTTCTCTCCCCCCTCTTGCTCCTCCTTTACTACCTTTCTTACTTATGGTCAGACCGGCCTTCTAGATATCTATCCCTGCCTCCACTGGGAGACAGGTAGCACTAGCTAATCACACTATCAAAACAAAATAGGCTCATGCCCAGCCAAAAATTTGGTTCCATGAATGGGCAGGAGACATTTTGTCACAACTATAACTACCACGACTAATCTTTACATAATACAACGAAAGCAATGTCCTTAACCACTACAACCCTATGGTTGCTTTATATACGCCAGTCGACAATACCTCTAATTCTTGATTATGTTTATCCCTATACTGCTGTTATGATTGTTATTGCTGTTATTTCCTGTACACGACCGTAAGCTCTCCTACAATCTAATCATATGCTAATGTTTATATAGTCTGTGCAGACTTATGTTATCGTTTTATCTCATAAAATCCAATAAAAACGATTGAAATAAAAAAATAAATTAGATATAATGGTACAAAGCGACACTAGCATAAGCTACACTTCTCTAGTGTGTCTAATAATGCTGCCTTCCCTTTCCCCATATTAGCACTACCTCTTGTGCCTCTTAATTAGATTTCTGGTCTTTTTAGTTACTCCCATTAACCACTTCACCTCTAAGGGTTTTTTTTATTTAAAATTAAGAGCTATTTTCACATTTCAGTGCTGCTTCTATTCATTTAGCAATAACTTTGTCACTTCTTATCACACCTAAATGATCCATGCATTGTTTTTTTTCGCCACAAATTAGTTTTTTTTTAGGTGGAAGTTTTTGCTGAAAGTGATCTTATTGTATATGCATTTCAAAAAGAATAATAATAAAAAAGAAAAACGAAAACTTCATTTTTTTTCTCAGGTTTCAGCCATTATAGTTTTAAAATAAAGTGTGCTGCTGTAGATACAACACTTACATTTTATTTGCCTATTTGTCCCGGTTCTTACATTTCAATGATGTCCCTATTACCATGTATGGCAACAATATTTTATTTGGAAATAAAGGAATATTTTTTTACATTTTGTGTTTTTGATTTTCTCATTTTACTGTATAATTACAAGCTCTTATTTGCAAAAAATAACAGTAATACACCCTCATGGCATACATTTTTGAAACTATAAGTCCCTAAGGTAACAATTAATGTATTGTCTTTTAAATTCAGTCACTTTGGCTATTTTTTATGAGTTTGTTACATGGGGTTGGGGGAGTGGGCACAAAGGGTTAATGGGCATAACACAGATATAGTTAATTGATTTTATACATTTTTTTGTGTGCGTAATTTGTTTTGACCACTAGGTTTCCCCACACTTTTCCTGTCTACTTAAAATTGCAGTGTTCTGAATAGCAGGATGTGAAAGTGTCTTTTTTTTACATTGAATGATCATTTTTCCAGACTGGAACATGTGATCGTTCATTCATGAGACTCTTGATTGGCTTTGGGAAATCATGTTCCCATTCACCAATGTGCACTACCGCATGAGACCAATGCGGTATTTACATCCCTGGGAGCTAAGGTGAAGGTCTCAGGGATGTAGATACTCATCCCATGGGAAGGTGGGGGGGAATGGATAATGTGCAGTGGTATACCCCCCCCCCCCTCCCCCTTGAGACATTGCCATAAGCAAATTGAGTAAAGTTACCTGCTTGATATCTCTTCCTCTCAACATGATGGTCACATGACATAGTGGTCACATAACTATTGTGCCGGTGGTAAACATATAGTTGGAGAGGCTGGAATTTAAAACAAGCAATCAAAGTTTCTCCTAGGAGATAATTTTTCATCTTCTGGTTAACTTAACTTTTTGACACTCTCCAATTGAAAAAAAAATACCAAAAAGAAGGTGAAAAATACTGTCAAAAATATTCTCAGTATTTTCTTGCTTGCTGGTGGCTTAACATGTAGTTTATTGATAAGGTGGGAAAATACCACCTAGGAAAAAAGGTGAATTGGATTGGGCCCAGTGTGTGAAGTGGACAACTTTTTGAAGCGTTGACACCTCACCAGCTGAGTCTTCTCTCACTCGGAGGTAGGATGAAATGTTTGTCAATCCCTGTAAGCTCCTGAAGGAATCACAAACACTGGTTCGCACGACAGCCTGGGGCCTCCTGAAGAAACCCTGATTGAGAAATCCTGCTTTAAATGTCCAAATATCTGAATTGGCTTCAATTGTGACCATTAAAGTAAAACTTGTCTTGGCATAGAGTTAAATCTAAATCTAGGGTAAAAATTAAAAAAAAACGATACTCACAATTAGGTCACAATAAGGACCCATCTTCTCCTCAGAGCTATTACCGTATTTTTTGGATTATAAGACGCTCCTGACCATAAGACGCACTTAGGTTTAAAGCACAACAACCAGGAGAAAAAATATAAATTAAACCTGGTGCATCCATGGTGAAGGGGCATCTTGTGGATCATGCCTTCTTTGTACCTCTTATGCCCCCCATGTGTCCCCCTCTGTCCTCCTTGTGTCCTCCTCTATGCCCCTTTGGGTCCTCCTCTGCATGGGAACAGTACAGGGAGTCCCCAACATGGCGGCGGGTTGGAGGTTCTTACTAGCAGGCGTTCGCAAGTCAGGAACTCCCTTAATTTGGATTATAAGATGCAGTGACTTTTTCCCCCTACTTTTGGGGGAGAAAAAGTGAGTCTTATAGGCCAAAAAATACAGTATGTCTTTGCTGAAGACCTTCAGGAAGCCACCTAAAAAGATATCCTGCCACATTCCACCCTTTCAGGGCACCTCCACTATGGGTTGGTAATAGGAGGTGCATTTTTGGAAGGGTGGCTACACAATCACCAGTGTGGCTTCAGGAAACTAAGGGGCAGGAGTCCCTGAAGACTCTCTGTTACCCATCGAAGGGTGACAACATTGCCGAGGAAGAAGGCCACCAGTGGGTCTCTCACATGGGAGGAAAGCATGAAGGTTCCTCCCTTCCACAGGATACTTGCCTGGAAAGAATATAATATAATAGTAATAATAATATAAGATAATAGAATACAATACAATAACATTTGTCAAGCGCTTTTCTCCCATAGGACACAAGAAACATTTACTGGTAAAAAATACACTAGAGCTTTTAAGAAAATTAGCATCTTAAACAGACATTAAACCAATAAAATAGTCTCTTGCTCATATTGGGCTTGATTCACAAAGCGGTGCTAACTGTTAGCACGCCTGTGAAGACCCCCTAGCACGTCTAAACCAGCTTTTTCGCGCATAAAACTTTATGCGTGTAAAACTTTACGTGCGTAAAACTTTACGCGCACACTGCACAGAGCGCTCCGCGCGAAGTGCCCATTAAAGCCTATGGGACTAAGCGCGCATAAAACTTTGCGCGCGTAAGGTTTTACGCGCGCAAAGATAGCGCGAGGTCTGATTGAGAAATCCGGTGCTAACCTACTTAGCACCCTGGTTAGCACGTCTAAAGACTTTAGACATGCTAAGTAGGCTAGCACCGCTTTGTGAATCAAGCCCATTGTCTGTTCGTCATAATCTGTAGAAAGTGTTGATGTGGGAGGAGCATGTCTTATTAGTTTCTCCCACTTTACAAGGCTAGGAGGTCCCTCTTTTGGAGGGACTGTCCCTCTTTTCCTCCTCCTTTCAGGACTGATGTACAGATCTGTGTAAATATATGTATTTTTGTACTGAAAAATGTGCTTAATTGACTCTAAACTTTATTCCCATTCTTAAAATTGATATATTTATTTTCAAATGTTAATATGAAGGAAAATGAGCCAGGATAGAAAGGACTAGTGCGAATTACAAAACAATATATTTTTCTTATGAAATCTTTATGGTATGCGTGACTAGGGGTGTGTAAGGGGTGTGATTAGGGGTGTGGCATGGGGCATGGTTTAAGTGTCCCTCTTTCGTATCTCAAAAAAGTTGGGAGCTGCCATCTTTCTGGTGATGTCAATACTCTGCTCATAACAGGAAGAATTCACAAAGTTTTCTGTGCTCTGTCACCTCAACCTGTAATTTGAAGGAACTGACGGTGACAACAGAAGTAGAATCTTATCTGTAGAAAGGTGACATAAATTCCGTCCTTTCTGTCCCGGTTGGATTAATGTAATCAGGAAGTAACTGTAAATCCTAAATCCCAATTAGCTAATCACTTCTGTACACAACCTTGGCTAAACTTCATCCGGGCTTCTGAATGATCAGTCTTTCCGGAGCGAAGTACATGGAGGGCAACGAAGAACAAAAGACTTTACAAACTTTGTCTGGCTGTATTAAAGGACAACGGAGGTGACATGATAAGATAGACATGTGTATGTACAGTGCCTAGCACACAAATAACTAGGCTGTGTTCCTTTTTTTCTTTCTCTGCCTGAAAGAGTTAAACATCAGATATACAATTGACAGTTTCTGTCTGGGTAGGGACCGGGTCGGACTGGGTCAGACTATAGCATAACGCTCGATGATAAGTAATTACAGCCATAAAACACTTTTATAGTTACATAGTTATTTTGGTTGAAAAAAGACATACGTCCATCGAGTTCAACCAGTACAAAGTACAACTCCAGCCTGCTCCCTCACATATCCCTGTTGATCCAGAGGAAGGAGAAAAAACCCCCACAAGGCATGGTCCAATTAGCCCCCAAAAAGGAAAAATTCCTTCCCGACTCCAGATGGCAATCAGATAAAATCCCTGGATCAACATCATTAGGCATAACCTAGTAATTGTAGCCATGGATGTCTTTCAACGCAAGGAAAGCATCTAAGCCCCCTTTAAATGCAGGTACAGAGTTTGCCATAACGACTTCCTGTGGCAATGCATTCCACATCTTAATCACTCTTACTGTAAAGAACTCTTTCCTAAATAAATGGCTAAAACGTTTTTCCTCCATGCGCAGATCATGTCCTCTAGTCCTTTGAGAAGGCCTAGGGACAAAAGGCTCATCCGCCAAGCTATTATATTGCCCTCTGATGTATTTATACATGTTAATTAGATCTCCTCTAAGGCGTCTTTTCTCTAGACTAAATAAACCCAGTTTATCTAACCTTTCTTGGTAAGCGAGACCTTCCATCCCACGTATCAATTTTGTAGCTCGCCTCTGCACCTGCTCTAAAACTGCAATATCTTTTTTGTAATGTGGTGCCCAGAACTGAATTCCATATTCCAGATGTGGCCTTACTAGAGAGTTAAAAAGGGGCAATATTATGCTAGCATCTCGAGTTTTTATTTCCCTTTTAATACATCCCAAAATTTTGTTCGCTTTAGCTGCAGCAGCTTGGCATTGAGTACGATTATTTAACTTGTTGTCGATGAGTACTACTAAGTCCTTCTCCAAGTTTGATGTCCCCAACTGTATCCCATTTATTTTGTATGGTGCTAGACCATTGGTACGACCAAAATGCATGACTTTACATTTGTCAACATTGAATTTCATCTGCCATGTATGTGCCCATATAGCCATCCTATCCAGATCCTGTTGCAATATGACACTATCTTCCTGAGAGTTGATGATTCTGCACAATTTTGTATCATCTGCAAAAATAGCAACATTGCTCACTACTGCATCTACTAGGTCATTAATAAATAAATTGAAGAGCACTGGACCCAGTACAGACCCCTGTGGGACCCCACTGCTAACAGTCTCCCATTTTGAGTATGATCCATTGACCACAACTCTTTGTTTTCTGTCCATTAGCCAGTTCCCTATCCATGAACACAGACTCTTCCCCAGTCCTTGCATCCTCAACTTTTGCACCAGACTTTTGTGGGGAACAGTGTCGAAGGCCTTTGCAAAGTCCAAGTATATCACATCTACAGCATTCCCAATATCTATATTAGCATTCACTACCTCATAAAAGCTGAGCATGTTAGTCAAACAGGACCTGTCTTTAGTAAACCCATGTTGATGCTGAGAAATAAGATTATTTTCTACTATGAAGTCATGTATAGTATCTCTTAGTAACCCCTCAAATAGTTTGCATACAACTGATGTTACGCTTACAGGTCTATAATTTCCTGGATCTGATTTTTTGCCCTTCTTAAATAATGGGAAAACGTGGGCTGTACGCCAATCCACTGGGACTCTGCCAGTTGCAAGAGACTCACAAAAGATAAGATAAAGGGGTTTATCTATAACTGAACTTAATTCCCTTAGGACCCGAGGATGCATGCCATCCGGGCCAGGTGCCTTGTCTATTTTTAATTTATTTCGTCTTGCCTTCACTTCTTCTTAAGTATTTAATATTACAGTTAGAAGATTGAGACTCTTCTGCCTCTGTAATTTGCAACAGTGCTGTTTCCTTTGTGAAGACAGAAGCAGTCAGTAAATGGCTTTCCTGTCAGTAAATGGCTTCTGAGAGCAGGAAACAGATAAAAGGGTCAATAATTCATAGATTTGAGGTCTGGCACTTCAATGAAGGTGTCACTGAGCAGAGACAATTAAACAGTGAAAACTTAAAAACTACATTTAAATATAAAATAAAACTGTGTTAATACCATATATCTTAAAAAGTCATTTTCAGGAGAAGGAGGATAAATACAATTCTCATCAGTCTATTTTCACCTCGGATGTCCTTTAAGCATTGTTTGCAATTATTTGACAAAGACACTACATCTTTGGCCTGGGTCATATCAGATCATGGCGATGACTGCTGAAGACCAGTGAAGTAGTGCACACTAGGGATGGTCGTAATCAGATAATCACGTTTACGTGAAATTTTGCATACATTTTCGCAATTGCACCTATACATAATTACAAATTGTTAATTCAATTGATTTTGTATAATCAGTCAATTTTGTACAGTCAATCGAATTCGTAATTTCGCATGAATTTTCCTGTAATTTTTGGAGGAAAACACTGAATCAAAATAACGTCAATTTAAAATGAGTTCCTAGCTAATTTCTTGAAAAGCTGATTAGGCAAGTAATAGTAGTAGTGATAGGGTAGTCATTTTTATGGAATGGGTGCTGGTAGGCAGGAAGTGGGGAAAGGGGGTGGGGCTGGGACGGATGGGCTCGGTATATATCACTAGCAGTGGCGGACGGTCTAGGCATTCTTGATCAGATTTCAAAATGCTGTGATTCAAATCTGGTAAGGCCTACTATACACCATGCAATTTTCACCAGAGAGTCTACTTCCAATCAAGCAAATACAAGACAAATAACATTTACATTGCGCTTTTCTCCTGGCAGACTCAAAGCGCTTGAGTTGCAGCCTCTAGGCAGTACCGATGTTAGGGAGTCTTGCCCAATAACTCCTTACTGGGTAGTTGTAAAACAAAAACAGAGAACGAGAGCCCAATATAGTGTAGTAACTTTGTTATTCACAGTCGTAAACTGTAAGAAGTAATAGAGATACTCACAAACAAGGGTTACCACACAGGCAACCACTCAAATAGCAGGTGGGGAGAATTGTAACCTGACCCCACTCAGGTTTTAAGAAGTCACTCTCTGTAGACAGGGCAAAGGATGGGAATAACACCCCTCCACCAAGGGTGGACTAGTCTAGGTATAGAGGTTTGAACAGAGGCACCAAAATAGAGTAAAAGAGTCTAAAAACAGTTTAAAAGGGGGAAGTTGGTGGACTTACCTCCCTCGAAGACAAACAGACAAGAATTCGTTATTTTTTTAAAAAAAATATTATTTATTTAAAGCTCTAGTTTGCAACGCGTTTCGCGGGCACAATCCCGCTTCATCAGGCAATTGTCGAAGAAAAAAAGCTACTAGTTGTTTGGACCGCAGCCAAGCGCCTCTGTCTACTAGTTGTACTGGATAGGTACTGGCTTACTGATCAGGAAGATCCAAGGTTTGAACCCAGGTCATCGGTGTCAGAGGCAGAACCCATAACCAATACACCATTCTAATCAGATTGGGAGGGGGAGAGGGTTAAAGCCTATTCATTGTCATCGATCCCAAGCTTAAAATCAATTTCTTTATCAATCTGAAGAAGATTGTACAGGTTGGGAGCTATAGATGGAAATACCATCGATCGCACCATGTGTATGTCAGGTCCTCTCCATTCATTTTTGACCAATATCCAGTTTAAAATCACATAGGTGTGTAGGTTACATTTCTTAGGTCTGAATATCGATCTATAGGATCTGAATTGAAAATTGCATGGTGTGTTCTAGGCCTAAAGTGGGGCATACACGCATTGAATTGCAAATCTATAGCACAACGACTTTCAATCGATGAGGGGTTGGAAAACTGTTCACTTTGGATGGCAATCTAAATCTCTCTATGGACATCTTAAAGAGACTCAGAGATGAGTCTCACTACACCCCACACTACTCACTTACCCGGGGCTTCCTCCAGCCCCATAAGCATGGCTGTGTCCCTCGCAGTCCTCCTACGATGTCCCGTTCAGCCATGGTGAGCCCCGGTAAGCGGCTCAGTGACGTCAGTGGCGGACCTTCTGCACATGCACGGTCACAGGGCCAGCCTTAGGTTTCACAGCTCCCTGAGCGAAACTTGATTTTGGTGCCCCCCCCCCCCCCCTTTCATCCTCTTCACGTACACTCACACACCCATATGCAATTCACCTTTTCTCCTGAGATATCTCCTAGGACAGCGGTTCCTAACCTTTTTGACGTCGTGACACATCACGCCAAATGCTCAGATCTCCATGACATGTCACATACAGTATTTTTCGGACCATAAGACGCACTTTTTCTCCCCCAAACATGGGGGGAAAATGTGCCTGCGTCTTATGGTCCAGATGCTGCAATTTTTACTGGTGCCAGTTGTCACCCCCCTGTAAAATACTGTTTCCCCGCGGCTGTCCTATTCCCCGTCTGTGTAAGTCATCGCTGTGGGGTTTGCAGGAGGGTTATGAGTCTAAGTGTCCCCGCGGCTAAGTGTCCCTCTATACATGTGCTCCCGCCCCCTCCTCCTCTGCCCCGTCCCCCCGACCACGTTGCCCGGCTCTCTATGGGATATGTGGGGAGTGTGAAGGCGGCCGCTTACCGCTGGATGCTATCGGCGATCAGCGGTAATCCTCCGTGATACAGCCGCCGGGTGGTCCGTGCACGCTGCTGAAGCCTTCCTCCAGGGAGGAAGGCTTTGGCAGCGTGCACGGACCACCCGGCGGCTGTATCACGGAGGATTACCGCTGATCGCTGATAGCATCCAGCGGTAAGCGGCCGCCTTCACACTCCCCACATATCCCATAGAGAGCCGGGCAACGTGGTCGGGGGGACGGGGCAGAGGAGGAGGGGGCGGGAGCACATGTATAGAGGGACACTTAGCCGCGGGGACACAGCCGCGGGGACACTTAGACTCATAACCCTCCTGCAAACCACAGCGATGACTTACACAGATGGGGAAACAGACACAAGGGACACTTTGACAGACACAGGGGACACTTTGACAGACACAGGGGACACTTTGACAGACACAGGGGACACTTTGACAGACACAGGGGGCACTTTGTCAGACACAGGGGGCACTTTGTCAGACACAGGGGACACTTTGACAGACACAGGGGACACTTTGACAGACACAGGGGACACTTTGACAGACACAGGGGACACTTTGACAGACACAAGGGACACTTTGACAGACACAGGGGGCACTTTGACAGACACAGGGGGCACTTTGACAGACACAGGGGGCACTTTGACAGACACAGGGGACACTTTGACAGACACAGGGGACACTTTGACAGACACAGGGGCCACCTACTAAGACATGGTGGAATTTAAGAGGACACAAGGGGCACGGATGAGGACACGGGGACAGAGGAGGACACAAGGGGACAGAGGAGGTCACAAGGGAGACACTAAAGGTACAAAGGGGAAACAGGGACACAAGAGGTACAAGGGGGACATATAAATTGGGGAGGGGAGAGGATCCACAAGATGCCCCTGCACCATGGATGCACCAGGTTTAGTTTTTATTTTTTTTACCTGGTTTTTGTCCTTCAAACCTAGGTGCGTCCTATGGTCCGGAGCGTCTTATGGTCCGAAAAATACGGGTATGTATAATAGAAAAATACTAATACTGACCACAAAATGGATGGAAAGAGTGCATTATCCTGAATACATTTAAAAATGAAGGCTAGAACCTTTCAGGAATATGAATAAAAACATCAGTGGGACAGTTAGGCCCCCCCCCCCCCAATTGGAATGTTAACATAGCGCCGACAATTTGCACGACGCATTATAGCTGCATTGCGCCCCCGTACCCCCAATAAAATGCCCTCAGACTACAGTAAGTATAGGTAGGTAGCCAGGTATAGGTGCCCCCAGTATAGGATCTCATGTGCAGGTGCCCTCAGTATAGGTTGCCAAGCATAGGTGCCCCCAGTATAGGAAGTCAGGTTTAGGTGCCCTCAGTATAGGTAGCCAGCTATAGGCGCCCCCTTGGAAGCTGGCGCCCTGAGCGACCGCTCCAGTCGCTCAGGTCAAAGTCCGGCTATGTGCGCTGACCTTGTGCACAAGCGCAGCAGACCCCAGCTGACGCCACTCAGTCAGACTGAGTCCGACTGAGCTGATTACCGGGGTTGACTGCTGGAGGACGGCGAGGGACACATCCATGCTTATGGGGCTGGAGGATGCCCCGGGTAAATAAAAACTCCAGTGAGACTCATCGCTGAGTCTCTTTTAGGCCGTTTTTATTCTTATTTTTTTGCATTGCGTTTGGAATGCGATGCTTCCGCCAAAATGACAAACATATGACCCTGCAGCAGAGTGCGACAGGGAGATATGCGTAGCGCCGCCCCCACTCAGTGACTTACCCCTGCTCGGCAGGAAGTACGTCACTGGCATTTCCTGTTATTCCCATCTGTCTGCGCATGCACTCCGCCACTCACAGCGCTCCGTTGTTCACACGAAGTGTGTCGCCCATAGGCTTCCCTTACCCCGAGCACCTTGCGGTAACGCGCTGTTGCCCTTGCGCCCGACCCGGATACTTCTGGCGCACTGTGAGTGACCGCAATAAGTGTGAAAGTCTCCATAGACTTTGATTGCTTTTGCTGCACCTGCAGCAAATAGGGTAACACAACGCGGGTTTAGCCGCATAAAAGGGGCCTCAAGTGTACCCGAGGCGAGGTGAAATTTAAAAAAATGCATTACTTACCTAAGAAAAGAGAAGATTCTGGATCCTGCCGAACCTTCCCATGTCCTCCTGGCCCCCACCATTGCTTGCTGCCTGTGTTACGTGGCTACGTCCACAAGCGACTCCGTGCTACTATGCAGTCATGACCATACCTGCGCGGGTGCAGCGCGGCCACGCTCGTGCATGAAGAGGAGCATGGATGCGATCTACAAGAGGGTCTCGGCCTGCGCCAGTGGTCTCCAGGTGGACATAGGAAGGCTCTGCAGGATCCAGAAGCTTTCCTCTACCTAGGTAAATATTAGTGATGATCAATGAGATGTAAATATTTCCAAGTTCATGCAGATTTAGGTAAATTTTTATGCAAATATATGCAGCCAATCAAGTTCCACCCAGGTTTAAAGTCCATTTTCAAGCTGAATATATTTGCATAAACATTTACATAAATCTGCATGAACTTGGAAATATTTGCATCTCCATGATCATCCCTAGTAAGTATCCCTTTTTTAAAATTTTAATTCACCTCGGGTTTGCTTTAGGATTATCACTACCCCGTGACTGATTACTAATCAGGGCAGCTATGCAGCTAGTAATCATGGGGCCCCATAGCAAAATATTTATGGGGCCCTCAGATGTAGGCACTCTTAATCAATGCCACCTGCCCCTACCCTATGGATATGAGTTAGTTGAGCAATTTACATTCTCATGCAATCAACACTGCACATAGTCCATGGGCACTGAGATAGTCAGAGGGTGGAATAACACAAGAAAGTTAATGGTGAATACATTAAGTGCCACCCGGGCCCCCTATGCTCCAGGGCCCCATAGCAGCTGCTGTGGCTGCTATAGCTATTACCACGCCCCCAGGGAGTAACTTGATCAGGGGCGTAGCTAGAAATCACCACGCCCCCACTGCAAAAATTTGGATGCCCCCCGGGGCCCGCTCAAAGCCGTTTTGGGGGGCAGGAGGGGTCGCAGCATGAGGGGAGAGCATGGCCAAACATCAGTCCGGAGGGGGGACAGTCCCCACCCCCTCACTTGGGATTTCCCATCATCGCTCCCCTACATCATCAATCAGTGGCAGCAGGCGGCAGGCAGGAACACATATCTCCATCAACCGCGGAGGTCCGATCTCTAAGTGCCTCACGCTACTTCCTGTTCAAACAGGAAGTAGCATCAGACACCTAGAGAGCAGAACCTCCGGCCCGTGGAAACGCATGAAGGTCTGTGTTCCTGGCCGCCACCTGCTGCCACTGATTGATGCTGGGGGGAGCGCTGAGGGGAGAGCTGAGGTGAGGGAGGGGGACTGTCCCTCTCCCCATCGATGTGTGGCCATGCTCTCCCCTCATGCTGTGACCCTTCCTGCCCCCCCTCCACAGGTGCAGGAGCTGCAGTCCCTATTGTTCCGCCACTGAACTTATTTCCTTTGTCAAATCGTCCCGCTGTCATATACTAGTTGTCCCCCTCCATTCCCCACCTCCAGAGAACCTGAATAAAACAGCCGCATTGTCCTTCCATGCAGAGGGAACTGTATAATGTCTTTTGAGATGAGGCAGTTTATGATTAAACAGCGGAATGAAAGCTGAATATCACAGAGGATCCGGAGGGCTGCCGATCAGGTTTGATCGCGGCCCTGAGAAGCGGGAAGATAAGAGAGCCGAAGATGAAAGGGGGGGACAAGAACAGGGATGTCGGGACAGGCAGGGAACACATCAAGGGCGCGCTGAAAATTGAGCATGTCAGGAAGTGGCAGCGAACGGGTCAGGGACAGAATCTCATTATCTGCGAGATGAAAGGGACGTATCGCGGCCGCCATCTCGCCGCTATCCTCTGAAGATAAACACATTGCGCAGCACAGCGATGCCCGACCTGACATCGCCTGATGAAAAGCCTGGCAGACTTCACATCGCAGCCCCGTCAAATGCAGAGACGCACAAAACCTACAAGTTGATTTTTATAAAAAAACGGGCCACTCGCAGCTTTTGCAAATGAAGGTGGAAAGGTTAAATAAATGACTGAGAATTTGTCTCCAGGGGAAGGATTTGATGTTGTGCATCTGATTTCCCCTCCCTGCGCTATGTTTGCGCTGCAGTATATTTAGATATGGAAACTGCGCTCGGCTACTTAAAGAGGAACTCCAGTGAAAATAATGTAGTAAAAAAAGTGCTTCATTTTTTACCATAATTATGTATAAATGATTTAGTCAGTGTTTTCTCATTGTAAAATCTTTCCTCTCCCTAATTTACATTCTGACATTTATTACATGGTGACATTTTTACTGTGGGCAGGTTATGTAGCTGCTCCTAGCTGTTTTGGCTGTTAGAGACAGCGGTAAACAGCTGATTCCGGTCTGTGAACCTTGTTACATTGTGGCAGTTTGCCCAGAGTACCACGGTACTCAGAGCTTCTTGTGGGAGGGGTTTCAGCACAAAATCAGTCATACAGCGCCCCCTGATGGTCTGTTTGTGAAAAGCATTATATTTTTCATGTAAAAGGTTGTATCAGTTACTGATTGGGATAAAGTTCAATTCTAGGTTGGAGTTTCTCTTTAAAGGAAACTGGTGGTGATAGGCAGGCTGCGATCCTTATGCCACTCCTCCAGCTTTTATGCTTGTCCTCTGACTCTAATAATGCTTCCTGAGTGAATGACCATTAAAATAAACGAAACGAAAGGCCTTTTTCTGGCAAACAGCCCAGGCTTGCTCCTTTGTAAAAGGACCATCTCAAGCGCCGCTAGCCTCCTCCTCTACTTCCTCCTACCCTGCTTCCTTGTTCACCTCTTATCTTCTATCCTACTGCCTTCCCCTGCCACCTTGTTGACCTTTTACCTCCTCACCTGCTTCCTCCTTGACCTCTTATATCATCCCCTACTTCCTTCTCATCCTCCAAACTACTGTCCAGCTTCCTCCTTCACCGCTTACCTCCTCCTTTGCTTCTTTGTAGACTTCATCCCCTTGCCAAGTTTCCTCCTTGACCTGTTACCTACTCTCTCGCCCACTTTTCCTCCTCTTTCTCCTCATCTGCCTGTTCCTCTACCTCTTTCCTGGCCTCCTTTATGCTCCTCATCCTTCTATCCCTCCTCTTCCTACTTCTCAACCACATACCTTCTCTTGCTGCTCCATCTCTAATCCCTCTATTGCCTGTTCCAACATAAACCCACCTGGCTACTTCTCCACCACTCACCCACCCCTGCTTCTCATGAAGCTCTTATCCCTCCTCTCCCGGCATCTCCACATCTACTTCCTCTACTGCTTATTCCTAGACCTTCAAATTGGCTCCTACCCTTCCTGCTTTTCCACCACTTACCACTCTACTGCTTGCTTCTTATCCTCTCGCTGACCCTCAACCCCATACCTTTTTCTGCTCCTCCCCATCTAATCCTTCTACTGCCTTCTCCTCGACCTCCTATACCAGGGGTAGGGAACCTATGGCTCAGGAGCCAGATGCGGCTCTATTGATGGCTACATCTGGCTCACAGAGAAATCAGTAGGGGTTGATTCACTAAGCTACAATGCTCAAGCAGCACAGCTTAGTGTGACAGCGCAAGTAACATTTTCAACAAAGTAGGCTACTGCTGTAGCGTGCACTGCTAACTTACTTATGCTACCCCAAACGAACAGCTGCTCCAATTGTCCCACTCAGGACCCTGTCAGGTCAAGTGACTTTGTAGAACGAGATCCCCGCACTTTGGCCCAATAGGCTGCCTGTCAAGTGACAGGTAGCCTATTGAGCCAATCAAAGCGTGGGGATCTTGTCCTATAAAGAGAATCAACCCCTAAGTCAGCTAGCTAATTGTACAAGCTGTTTGTCTGTATTTCTCCTGTCTGGCTCTCAGGGAATTTACTGATGTTGCTGAAACCCAAGAGAAGCTGAAGACGTGTGACACTTCCGCTGCCCAGCGGATCAACTGTATACACATCACCATGGCAACAGGAACGTGAGCCCTACTGTCCCAGTTTGAAACATATTGTGTGGCTCTCACAGAATTACATTTTAAAATACGTGGCGTTTATGGCTCTCTCAGAAAAAAAGGTTCCTGACCCCTATCCTATACCCTACCCTGCCTGATCCTATTCTCCTCACACCTCCCCTTTCTCAACCCCATTTTCCCTCTCATTTGCTTCTCCATCTCCAACCACTTCACCACCTGCTACTAGACCACTTTCCATCTGCCTGCCCTTTGACCTCCTACTCCCTCCTCTGCCTGTGCCTCCATCACATGCTCCTATTCTGCATGTTCTTCGATCTTATCCCTCCCTATCCTGCTCCTCAACCCCATAGCTTGTCTCCTGCATGCTCCTCAACCACTTACTCCCTGCCTGCTCCTCTCGCCTCCTGATCTGCTTGCTCCTCAAACACTTACCTCTTTCCCTGCCTGGCTGCATAACCTCGTATCCCTGTCTACTACTCCAACTCTTAACGCTCGTCTGGCTGCTTCTGAACCACCCTGTCCTGTATGGTGGGTGTGCTCCCCATTGTCTACAAAATACAAATAGAAGGTAATTTTGCTACGTGTGGCTCATCATGGGACAACCTCATCTGCTGGGCTGTCTCATCCCCCTGCACCATTGTAAGGACAAAAAACGATGTGCTGGTGGGGGTGGGTGTAGGGGGAAGAGTGTCTGGTGAAGGTCTTCAAGGATGGATGGTAACTTCCAAGGATGGATGGTAACTTCAATGTCCGATACCTGGTCAGATATAAAACCGGATATATCTCACATTCAGATAAAGCATAAAAAATAGTTATTGCTGGATAAACGTATGCAACACTAAACCTGATGTGGCCATTAAAGGGACACTTTAGCCAGGAATAAAAAATCAGTTTTACTTTCCTGGGGCTTCTACCAGCCCCCTCCAGCTGTCCCGTGCCCTCGCAGTCACTCACGGAGCCTCTGGTCCCCCGCAGCCAGCTAGTTTCGCTTTTGCTGACGGGCTCGACAGGCCTGGCCACGATTATTTTTCTTTGCGTTCCCGTCCGCAATAGCGTCCTGTGCCTGTGCAGGATGCTATTGAGGGCGGGAACATGAAGAAGGATATGCGTGGCCACACTGGCCAGACCTGCACAGGCGCAGAAAGCCCGCCCACTCCCTGTCAGGGCCTGTCAGCGAAATAAAACTAGCTGACAGGGGACCGGAGGCTCCGTGAGTGACTGCGAGGGCACAGGATGGCTGCGGGGGACCGGTAGAAGCCCCAGGCAAGTAAAACTGATTTTTTTTATTCCTGGCTTAAGAATCCCTTTAAGCAGTTAAAACGAAATAACATATAAGAGATACAAACCATTCTGTTATTAAAAACGACCTTTTCAGTATCTGCGGCCGGCTATGATTTTCTTGAAATGCCAAAGAGTTTGGATTATACACGCTTGCCGCATACGTTTGATATTTCAGCGCCATTATCTTGGCCGTTTATCTGAGCACAGGCATCCTATAATCCTCACAGTGGGGTTTTTAACTCTTTGCTGCCCACTGCTCTCGTATATGTAATCTCACTGTAATACCTCATTTTAACCTATTGCCCTTTCCCCATGCCTGACAATAACTAGGCTCTCTACCCATGGCCAACACATAGGTCCTACCTGCTGTGACACAGACATTGGTAGCGGGGGTAAATGTATACTTGCCTGAATAAATGTTCTGCTCTGTTAGGATCTGTGGCTTAGTCTTCATTCTTTTTTAGCTTAAAAGCGCCCAATCAGGGTATCATCTTCTGGCCCCACCCACCCCCATGTGACACCTCGTTTAGGCCACCCTCTCCCTACGCTACAATACCTTCACCATATCCATTAGTACACTCTTTCCACCTTCTCTTTCCTCTAGAGTAGTCAGTTCTTCGAGAGCTAACTAAACATTCAATTTTGTGGACCTCCTCTGACTCCTCCCTCTCTCTCCAAGTGGCATCCCCCCACCCCCTACATTATTACCCTGTCACCTGGGTGAATTACTTTCTATGTATTTTAAAGGGAAAAAAGGTGGAAACAACACTTTTTCTTTATTTACGTCCACTATAACTTTAAAATAAACAATATTACTGTAGATAAAAATAACACATTTTAGTTTTTAATGTGTCCTGGTTATCGGAGGCGTATCTAGAGGGGTGCAGGCATGGCTTGTGCCATGGGCGCCATTCCTACCCTTGTGCTGCACCACCATGCCTGCCTGCTTCATGCCTCCCTGTCATTTTAGACCGTGTTAGTGTTAGAAAAGAGGACAGAGAGGGAATAAGAAGAGCCATTTCCCCCCCAAAACACCTCAATTCCCATGCCAAAAATATACAGGCTACCATAACACATGTACAGAGTGAGAAGAGATGCTGTTTTTAGAGGGGAAGAGACTCTGAAAGGGGAGGCGCAATTTCAGTGTTTGCCATAGGCGCTATATTACCCAGATACACCCCTGCTGGTTATCAGAACATTTACATTTTGTACAATGTATGACAACAATGCATTATTTGGAAATAAAGGTGTAGTTTTGTTTTCTCATTGTACTCTATCAATAATTACAAGCCTTTATTTGCAAAAATAAAGGTAATATAGGCTCATGACATACATATGTATAAAGCCCTGGTAAAAAAAAATGTTGCATGTTCTTTTACATTTTCTCACTTTGGTTCTTTTTAAAAGTGTTGCCCTGGTATGTATTTGGCTGGTGTTGGCTTCACGCACTTTTTCTAACTCCAACACGCAAACACTCAGTGACCAATTTTGTGAGCTTTGGGGTCTTTTGGCATCAATAATTTGTATATTCCCTTAGAAATTAAACAAATCTGATTGGCTGTTTGTGGCTCCGCCCCCCTTTTCTGAATTTGAACCCCAGTCAAATTTGTTTTTGGCTCTGCCCACTCTTTGTAGCCTTGACACACAGTCACTCAATGACCAAGTTTGTGAGCTTTCATGTTCCTGGCATAAAAAAATGTGTGAATGGAAGCAGTTTATCCACCAATGAAATCTGACTGGCTGTTTGTGGCCCCGCCCCTTTAGTGAATTTGGGGCCCCAGTCACCCAAAGACCGACTGTAGCAAGTTTGAAGCCTCTGCCATTAACAGTTTGAAGGAGTTATCAGGGATTTTTATAGAAAATAAATGCTACTTACCAGGGGCTTCCTCCAGCCCCAAGCTCCCAGGACCTCCCCCACCGCAGCTCTGCCTTCATCCATTCGCCGGAGCTCCGACCCGGTCCCCGGCGATGACGTCAGAGCGACCTCCAGGTCGCTCTGTACTGCGCCTGCGTGAGCGGCGCTGTCAATCACCGCCACATGGGCCAGAGCGGACTGCGCAGGCGCAGTAGTTCTGCGCCTGCGCAGTTCGCTCCGGCCCATGTGGCAGTGATTGACAGCGCCGCTGGAGGTCGCTCTGACGTCATTGCCGGGGACCGGGTCGGAGCTCCGGCGAACGGATGAAGGCAGAGCTGCGGTGGGGGAGGTCCTGGGAGATTGGGGCTGAAGGAAGCCCCCGGTAAGTAGCGTTTATTTTCTATAAAAATCCCTGATAACTCCTTTAAGAATGGCAGCAGTTTAAATATTCCCCTTGAAAATCAATAGGTGAATTTTGACTTTCCTGAATCTTAATCTCATTTATCCAGTGACCAAGTGTGCCAAGTTTGAAAACTCTGTGATTAACAGTGTAAGAATGGCTGCAGTTTACTTTTTCTCATTTAAAATGAATGGCTGAAATTTGATTGGCTGCTTTATGTTCCACCCACTTTTCCTGGATTTGTAACCTCGGTCACCAAGTGACCAACTGTGGCAAGTGTGGGGACTCTGGCTTGATTACTGTGAGAATGGCAGCCTTTTACTTTTTTTCCATTGACATAAATGGGTGGAATCTGATTGGCTGTTTGTAGCTCCGCCCACGTGTGCAGGGGGGACACGAGACCCCCAGAACATATCATCCCAGGTAGTAAGGGATCTGTATACCAAGTTTCGTTCAAAATCGATCAAGGTGTTTTTGACTGATCGCAGCACATGCACACATACATCTGTTTTTATATATATAGACTAGGGACCTTAGCCCGTTTATTTTGGGACTCTAGGCGCACACGCCCACCCGGCCGCCTGGCTGTCCTGCTCCCGTCCAAACAATGGCTGTCCCTGCGGCACATGCACAGTAGCGCAAAGCAGGGACACACACACACGGACATGGGACACAGAGACACAGGGGTTTTATTAGGTAGTATTACTATTTATTTAGTTTGTCACAAAAAAAAATCATCATGGTTAACATGATACCACTTACTGTATATCTCAGTTGATAGCTAGCTGGGCATTTAGCAGGCCATTAACTCTGAAGTGTGCATGTGGCCTTCTACAGACCAATTTTTTTTACACAAAGTATTTTAGAGTCTTACTTCGCGATTGGCCCGATGGATCCACCCAACCCCAGCGACACTGATACTATTATTTGTGCCACTCCCCCATCCACCGCGTGACGTCATGCATGAGCTGCCTGTCGTCCCTCCATCGTCCCGCCCCCCTCTCCCCCCAACACAGTGCGTCATCAGCTACACAGCTGACGTGGATGTGTGCCGCTTTGCCAGGTGATGTCACCTAAGGGGATCTGGTCCTGACCCCTGACAGGTGACATGAGTTGGGCATGTGCACGAGCCCTAAGATTACAGGCAGGTGAACTAAACAAATAATCTGGCAATCTTGACCGATTGTCCTCCTGTTCCCTCTCTCTGATAAACATTGTGTGATACTCAGGGGTGTAGCAATAGGGGGTGCAGAGGTTGCGACCTGATCGGGGCCCTTGGGCCAGAGGGGCCCCGTAGCTCTCTATTAGTCCTGTGCTCATAATAATGACTTTTATAGATACTTTGAATAGTGGTAATCAATGACAAATGAAATGTTTCCCATCCCCTTCTTACACCTCTGATACTGTAGTTGCCATTGGCAGGTTTTGGTGTGCTGTATTAATTGTTATGTATAGAGTGCTTGGGGGGGGGGCCCATTGTAAAACTTGCATCGAGGCCCACAGCTCCTTAGCTACGCCACTGGTGATACTAGAAAAAAACTGCTTTCATAAAGGTTGAACGCTGTAGCTTTGAGTTTTAAACCCCTAAAACACCATATACTTCTACCCAAACAGCCATGAACATCTTATGCAGGAGAACAGAGGCGCCAAGAGGATAAAAGGAAGCTAAATGAGCTCTTCTACTGACCACATATGCTATTGCTCCGTTGTTATTGCCTGATGAAGCGGGATCAAACCTGCGAAACGCGTTGCATATTTGGAGTTCATAAATAAAATACATTGACTGTCTTTACTACAGTCATTGTGTGTCTGCTTGGAGGGGGGAAGTCCACCACTACCTCCTCTATTTACCAAGAATTTGGTTTTTAAGCTCATTTAGCTTCCTTTTATCCTCTTGGCGCCTCTGTTCTCCTGTATAATATTGAGTCCACCCTGGGTGGAGGGTTGAACCCCCTTTTTCTCATCTACAGAGAACGACTTCTTATTCCTGAGTGGGGTCAGGAAAACTCCCCACCTGCCTTTACAGTGGTTGCCTGCTGGTAACCCTGGTTTGTGAGTATTAATATTTACTCTATCTAGTAACCATTTACCAGTACATATTACACTATTGGGGCTCTTGGTGTTCCTTGTTTTTAGCCATGAACATCTGCTGTGATCTCTGGCAGGAAAAAAGAGAGGTGGATTGCAAAATTCAGCTAAACGCTTTAAAGGTGATCATTGAAGACATGGATGTTAAAGTGGGATAAATCTCTGACATAAAATCCCCAGGAGTTTGAGCTGAGATTGTTGATCTCCACTGAGCCCCCCATGCAGCCCACCACTGAATGAAGAGAACTACCAAAAATCTGAACGTTAATGAGGATGAGGATGATCCTTAATGTTTCATGAAGAAAGATGCCAAATGATAAATAATGATTAAATAGTCAGAGGTGGCAATCATGGGTTCCATTGGTTATATGAGAATTAGCAATTGTTTATCTATTTTGTAAACCCTCAGCTGATCTGTTGAGGTTGTTGGAGAGGAAAGCTTAGTATCCAATAATCTCATCAAAGTGTCATTACGATCATGATCTTACAGGTTCAAGGAAACCCAGCAAGTAGAGTATTTATCAGTTGCAATCACTAAACCACGTCTATAGTTTTAGTGGCTTAAAAAAAAAATGTAGGTCTAATAAAAATGAAGAGATTAAGCCCCGGTCTGATATTGGCCGATAGCATCTGATAGAACCTTGGGTCTTCTATGCTCTAAGACATTGGCCTCAATTCACTAAACTTATCTCCTGTCTTTAATAACGTTTCTAGAGTGATCACCATGGTGATGAGGCATGGAATATTCAGGAAACATTTTACCTCAGGCAAACCTAAAGTTACCTCTTCTGTCTTTAAGTTAACTCTTCAATCCTTAAAATAACTCCAGAGTTAAAGACAGGCTGTTTATTAACTGCATGTGAAAATAACTACAGAGGAGGTAACTTAACTACAGAGGAGGTAACTTAACTACAGAGGAGGTAACCTAAGGAATGAAGTGATAAGATAACTCTCTCACTGTGTGGTGGTAAGTTTTCTCTTGCCTTATTATCTCCAGCATGATCTTAGTGAATTGAGGCCAATGTCTACAAAAAGAGAAGTTGAGATGATCTTCTGCTGACCAGTGTCCCTCGAGTCTAGTGATCACAGCAGGGGCGGACATACGGCCGTGCAGGCCGTGCCGCCGCACGAGGGCCCCTGAAGTTTCGTTTTCTTCAGGGGCCCATGGCATTAAGGTTTTTTTTTTTTTTTTTTTAATATTTTTTTTTTTTTATTATTTTATTCCCGGGGCCCCCCCGACTCCTATCCTCCCTCCCTCCCTCACCTCGGGGGGCCCCCTCCCGATATGCGTGGCGGGAGAGCGAGCGAGCGGCAAATGCAGGAAGGGCTCTCCAGGCATCCGCTAGAGGCCCAGCCGCTTGGTCTCCAATATGTCTCCAGTTGGAGACATATTGGAGACTCAGCGGCTGGGCCTCTAGCGGATGCCTGGAGAGCCCTGAAGACTTCCTGCATTTGCCGCTCGCTCTCCCGCCGCGCATATCGGGAGGGGGCCCCCGAGGTGAGGAAGGAAGGGAGGGAGGGAGGATAGGAGTCGGGCCCCCCACCCGGATAGCTACCCACCCGGCTACCTAACCACCTACCCACCCACCCGGCTACCTACCTAACCACCCGACTACCTAACCACCCACCAGGCTTCCTACCTACCTACCCACCCGGCTACCTACCCACCCACCAGGCTTCCTACCTAACCACCCACCCAACTACCTAACCACCCACCCGGCTACCTACCCACCCGGCTACCTACCCACCCGGCTACCTACCCACCCACCAGGCTTCCTACCTAACCACCCACCCAACTACCTAACCACCCACCCGGCTACCTACCCACCCGGCTACCTACCCACCCGGCTACCTACCTACCTACCTACCCGGCTACCTACCTAACCACCCACCCGGCTACCTACCTAACCACCCACCCGGCTACCTACCGGGCTAGTTACCAACCCACCCACCAGGCTACCTACCCACCCACCCGGCTACCCGGCTACCTACCTAACCACCCACCCGGCTACCTACCTAACCACCCACCCGGCTACCTACCTAACCACCCACCCGGCTACCTACCGGGCTAGTTACCAACCCACCCACCAGGCTACCTACCCACCCACCCGGCTACCTACCTAACCACCCACCCGGCTACCTACCTAACCACCCACCCGGCTACCTACCTAACCACCCACCTGGCTACCTACCTAACCACCCACCCGGCTACCTACCGGGCTAGTTACCAACCCACCCACCAGGTTACCTACCCACCCACCCGGCTACCCACCCACCAGGCTTCCTACCTAACCACCCACCCGGCTACCTACCTAACCACCCACCCGGCTAACTACCGGGCTAGTTACCAACCCACCCACCAGGCTACCTACCCACCCACCCGGCTACCCACGCACCCACCAGGCTACCTACCTACCCACCCACCGGGCTACCTACCTACCTACCGGGCTAGTTACCCACCCACCCACCAGGCTACCTACCCACCCGGCTACCTACCCACCCACCCACCAGGCTACCTACCCACCCACCCACCAGGCTACCAACCCACCCACTCACCCACCCACCCACCCACCAGGCTACCAACCCACCCACCCACTCACCCACCCACTAGGCTACCTATCCACCCAACCACCCATGGGAGCTGCGCGCCGGATGGAGGCTGGGACAGGAGGTCTGCTGCTGCAGGTGAGTAAATGTTTTTGTTTTATTTATATTAGCAGGTGTATGTTCTGGGCAGGTCTGCCACATGATTGCATGTATTTTCTTCGCAAATCTGCCGACATGATTGCATGTATTTTCTGGGCATATCTGCCGACATGATTGCACGTATTTTCTGGGCATATCTGCCGACTTGTTTGCACGTATTTTCTGGGCATATCTGCCGACTTGTTTGCACGTATTTTCTGGGCATATCTGCCGACTTGATTGCATGTATTTTCTGGGCATATCTGCCGACTTGTTTGCACGTATTTTCTGGGCATATCTGCCGACTTGATTGCACGTATTTTCTGGGCATATCTGCCGACTTGATTGCACGTATTTTCTGGGCATATCTGCCGACTTGATTGCACATATTTTCTGGGCATATCTGCCGACATGATTGCACGTATTTTCTGGGCATATCTGCCGACATGATTGCACGTATTTTCTGGGCATATATGTGTATTTTCTTGAGAAAACCTGCACAATTATGTGAATTTTCTGGGGAAAGGGTCACCAAAACTCGGAGCAGTGCTTTTCAGCGCTGCTAGATTTGGGCGCAGCCAGCGCCGCCATAGACTGTAATGGGAATCAGTCTATAGCGGCGCTCAGTGAGGAAGGTCGGCTCCGTCAGAAGACGGAGCCGAAGTTGCTTAAAAAACACAATAATTCGGCCTCCAGCAATCGCTGGAAGCCGAATTATTTCATTCCCCCACTATCCATGTCGGCCTGGAGGGGGAATAGTAATTAAAACGCCCCGGACTTGTGCAGAAGCAGGACCAGCCATTTAACAGCTGGATCCTGCGCCCAAGTCTACCAGCGCCGTATTCAAATGTACGCCCAAAACTTGGGCCCACTGTCTTTGCGTTGCACTTTTCAAGGGAACCTGAGGTGAGAATAATATTGAGGCTGCCATATTTCTCTCCTTTTAAGCAATACCAGTTGCCTGGCTGCCGTGCTGGTCCTCTGCCTCTTATTCTTTCAACCATAGACCCTGAACAAGCATGCAGCAGGTCAGGGGTTTCTGACAATATTGTCAGAACTGAGAAGATTAGCTGCATGCTTGTTGCTGGTGTAATTCAGTTTATTACTGCAGCCAAATAGATCAGCAGGGCCGCCAGGCAACTAGTATTGTTTAAAAGGAAATAAACCCTCACCCCGGGTTCGCTTTAAGTTACAGTTAGCTCCGCCCTCATCCGGTCATTGCCACGCCCATTTTTTTTGCCGCGGCGCTACGCGCCGCAGGTTCTATCCACTAATTTTTGCCGCGGCGCGCTTTGCGCGCCGCAGGTTGTAGCCACGCCCATATTTTGCCGCGGCGCACAGGGGCCCACTGCTGGCTGTGTCCGCCACTGGATCACAGACAGTATGCTTCATAGTCTCCTATGTTATATAATCATGACGGTCTTGTGTTTTTTCCTTAGCCCCCATCTATAACTATAACTGTTATAATTGAAAGGACAACTGATTTTCAAAGTAATGCCCATGTCTCCCAATGGCTCAGTTTTCACTATACGTGTTTTAACTGAAATATTTTTTCATAACGCACTGCTCTGGAGAAGAAAAAAAATATGTGTACCAACTGCTTACGTGTAAACAGGGCCTTACTGTAAATTAATTTACAGACAGTGTTTCTCTGCGTTCTTGTGCACACAAACTTGTCCTGAAGTCTAGAATGGTGAGCTCATCCTGCAGACCACACGGCCTTCATACATGGTCCAAGCCTTTTTCTTTAGGGCTCTTTCACACTACAGGCAGCGGTGAAAGGCTAAAACGCTGCGTTTTGGCTGCAGGCGTTTTGAAGGCGTTTTAACGCCTCTACATTACAGTCAATTGTAATGAGAAACGCCGCGGTAGGCCCAGAAAAAGCGCCTGGGAGCGTTGAAACGCAACGCTCCAAAACGCAGCGTTTAGTGTGAATGGTAAAATGAAAGTCTATGGACTTTCTTTTACCTAGGAAAACGCCAACTTCGGCCGTGGCGTTAAAACGCCGAAAAAGCCCTCTGGTGTGAAAGGGCCCTTATGGAATGTGAGCCAGGAATTTCTCCAGCACAGTCACACCTGAAAAAAACTATTTCAGAAATGTTAAAATTTTTCAATTTGATGTCAGCAACACACAGAGTTTTAAGGTGCAAATTGTTTTTCATGGAGTGTGAAGACAAATATAAAAAAGGTGTGAAATATGATAATTTTGGTGTGGTTCTGAGATTGCAAAGTTGACATGATACAAAACGAGTTTACAGAGCTTACTTCTTGGTCCTCAAGTAACCTGCATTTATATGAGCACCTCCACAGTTCAAAAACGTTAAAGGGGAACTTCAGCCTAAACAAACATACTGTCATCAAGTTACATTAGTTATGTTAATTAGAATAGATAGGTAATATAATATCTTACCCACCCTGTTTTAAAAGAACAGGCAAATGTTTGTGATTCATGGGGGCTGCCATCTTTGTCATAGGGGCAGCCATCTTTTTGGTTGAAAGTAGGTGACAAGGAGCAGGAGACACAGTTCCAACTGTCCTGTGTCCTGATAACCCCTCCCAGCTGCACACGCTAGGCTTCAAATGTCAAATGCAAAATGTAAAAAAAAAAAAAATTGCACCAAAACAGCAGAACGAGAACAACAAGATTAGAAATCCCATCATGCTTTGCACAGCATCAGGGGAAAAAAGCCCGGGCAGTTTTTTTCTGTGCAGCTAAAAATGAGGCTTGTATAAGAGAAACAAAGTTCTGATGCTGTGAAACTGTTAAAGAAACTCCAGGCCTTTTCAGTGCTGCTGAGTCGATTTTCAGTCCGGAGGTTCACTTTAAAGGGAACCTGTCATAAATAGGTGTATGTAATAATCTGTTTCCCCACTCTTACACTGTTGCAATAGTGAATTATTAAGGTACCCACTAATGGTATTGAAGTACAATCTCAAAGCGGCCCGGAACTCAGAATTTCCTGTCTGCTCCATAAGATAAGCAACAGCATAATAAACTTTAAAGAAAAACATTTCTTTGTTACGGCTGATACATATCCTGCAATAAATCTGCAGTGTTTCTACATCTTGCTTTCATGGAAACAGACATATATTCTTAAAGTGAACCTCCGGACTAAAAATCTACTCAGCAGAACTGAAAAGGCTTGGTGTTTCTTTAACAGTTTCACAGCATCAGAACTTTGTTTTTCTTACCAAAGCATCATTTTTAGCTGCATTTTTAGCTAAGCTCCACCTATCAAAGAAAAAAAGGTCGGGCTTTTTTTCCCTGATGCTGTGCAGAGCATGATGGGATTTCCTATGTTGTTATTCACGTTGCCTAGCAACTGGGAGAGGTGCTCAGGACACAGGACAGTTGGAACTGTGTCTCATGCTCCCTGTCACCTCCTTTCAACCAAAAAGATGGCTGCCCTCATGAAATCAAACATTTGCCTGTTCTTTTAAAACAGGGTGGGTAAGAGAATATATTACCTATCTATTTTAATTAACATAACTAATGTAACTTAATGACAGTATGTTTGTTTAGGCTGGAGTTCCTCTTTAACATCCTGCGTTTACCAATTAACTCTCTGCTGTGGCGGTCAGCTGACACAGCTGAGGGATCAAATTACAACTTGTACTTTGTCATAGATAAGGGGGAATTAGACAGGCTAAACTCTCTAAATTCATACAGGGTGCATTTCTCTTCGTTTTCTTCTGTCCTGTAAAAGCGTTATCATGCATACTATGGGCTTGATTCACTAAACCGTGATAACTCAAATATCACACCTTATCAAAGTTATCACACCTTATCAAAGTGAACACGCCTTATCAGAGTAGCATAGCGAGCGCTACAAACCCGCAGGGGCTCAGGGCAGGAAGAATGCCATTGCCAATTGGCAGGCATATGTTTGTAGCGCTCGTTGTGATACTCTGATAAGGCATGTTAACTTTGATAAGGTGTGATATCTTTGATAAGGTGTGATATTTGAGCTATCACGGTTTAGTGAATCAAGCACAATGGGCCTGATTCACAAAGCGGTGCTAACAGTTAGCACCCTGGTGAAAAGCCCTTTATCATGCCTAAACTCAGTTTAGGGGCCTGATTCACAAAGCGGTGCTAACAGTTAGCACGCTGGTGAAAAGCCCTTTATCATGCCTAAACTCAGTTTAGGCATGATAAGTTTAGGTGTGATAAGTTTAGGTGTGATAAGTTTAGGCATGATAAATTTAGGCGTGATAAGTTTAGGAGTGATAAGTTTAAGCCCCAACTGCATTAGCACCGCAGTGCACAGCTGATCAAAAGTTTTGCGCTAGCAAAGTCTGGTGCACTTCGCACAGAGTTTAATGGCGCTGCATTGCGTGCGGGACTTTGCAAGCGATCTAAACGTATCTAAACTTAGCATGCCTAAACTTATCACACCTAAACTTATCATGCCTAAACTTATCACACCTAAACTGGCTTTTCACCAGCGTGGTGCAATGGTTATCACGCCTAAAGTCTTTTAGGCATGCTAACTGGGTTAGCACCGCTTTGTGAATCGAGCCCTAGGCATGATAAGTTTAGGTGTGATAAGTTTAGGTGTGATAAGTTTAGGCATGATAAGTTTAGGTGTGATAAGTTTAGGCATGCTAAGTTTAAGCGGCAACTGCGTTAGCACCGCAGTGCACAGCTGATCAAAAGCTTTACGCTAGCAAAGACTGGTGCACTTTGTATAAAGTTTAATGGCGCTGCTTTGCGTGCGGGACTTTGCAAGCGATCTAAACTTATCTAAACTTATCATGCCTAAACTTATCACACCTAAACTTATCACGCCTAAACTTATCACGCCTAAACTGGCTTTTCACCAGCATGGTGCAATGGTTATCATGCCTAAAGTCTTTTAGGCGTGCTAACTGGGTTAGCACCGCTTTGTGAATCGAGCCCAATGTGTGTTGCAGTCTATGGGCAGCGCATAGTAATGCATGCAACGTGTGTTTCAGCGCATAGATCATGCAGATAAGATCAGCTGAATCAGCTGGTTTCCTTTCCCTGGAACAACAAAAACCACAGTGGTTTGATGATGCAGTAAAATGCAGGGAAAGGCACAAAAACACACTGACAAATGCATGCATCTTTACATGAGCCCTCCCACTTCTATGTCATTTCCCTTCATAGTATATTTACTCATTTCACCCTTGTACTTCATAAATTTGGTAAAATTGTTTGACTAGTGGGCAGCTTTAATTGGCGAGATCTGAGTGAATGGATATGGAGGCGGGGCAGAGACACTATGTCACTTCCTGTGTTGATGCTCACGGGATCTGAGGAGGATTAATGGTTTTTTTCAATTACTGTTTGAGTCTCTCTTGTAATAATAATAATAATAATAATAATAATAATAATAATAATAATAATAATAATACAAACAACTTGAGTTACGTTTCAGACACACAAAGCTGTCTCCATGTACAAATGATACAATACTGTTTTTGTCTTACTTTTTTTTTGGTCAAAGGTTACAGTATTGTATTAACTGTTATAAGTAGCTTAAAAGCACTTTGAAAACAACAAAAAACTAAAAACAGAGTTTGTATTATACACGGGAAGAAGTAAAACGTGTATGTGCTACCTTCACTTTAGTCAATGACCACCAGCATCTCATTGATGCCAGTGAACGTTGATCACAGACATTCATATCGGTGAATGGGAATTGTTTACATTCACTGATTAGCGTAGTACCAGGCGGCAGTGAGAACACACACGGGAGCGCGCAGCAGTCGATCACGTGGCAGACGAATATCTATTTCCCTGCAGGGCAGCCATCGGGGGGGGGGGACACAACTGACACTGCAGTGAGGGGCCCAGGGCTTCTAGGGGCCCTTCTCCCCCCCCCCCAAAGCACTGGAAGGGCCGCATGTGCTGGCTGCGGGCCTGTGGCTCCACGTTCCAGCACTGAAACAAGAGTGACATCAGCGCTTGAACGTGGGGAGCGGATGAGTGAGCCCGCTACAGCGGAATTTCTATACCAGGGCACCACCTATATCTGGCTACAGGCTACCTATACTGGGCCACCACCCATACCTGGCTACCTATACTAGGGCTGGAACCACCTATACCTAGCTACCTATATTGAGGCATCACCTTTACCTGGCTACCTATACTGGGGCACCACCTATACTTGGCTACTTATACTGGGACACCGATAGCTTGCTACCTATACTGGGGGCAACTATACCAGGCTACCTATACCGGGGCACCACCTATAGTTGAATACCTATACTGGGGCACCTGTATCTTGCTGGCCTATACTGGGGCACCAGCTATACCAGGCTACCTATACTGGGGCATCTACACCAGGCTACCTATTCTGAGGCACCACCTATAGCTGGCTACTTATACTGGGGGAACCTATACCTGGATACCTATACTGGGGGCACCTATTCCTGGCTAGGGCAGGGGGACAAGCTGAGACAGACGGGGACAAGAGGTAACACAGGGATAAAAGAGGCACAGGGGGAAAAGAGATGAGACGGGAACATGAGGTCACACAGAGGGACACAAAAGAGGCACAAACTGAGGTGAGATAGAGGGGGAGAAAAGAGGCACAGGAAGAAAAGAGGGGAACAAAAGAGAACGGATTAAGGATAAGAATAAACCTATAAATCCCTATCTCATTTGTTAACTGGGGACTACCTGTATTTTGCTAGTATTTGGCTCCACCCACAACATGGCATGGTCATGCCCTCTTTTTGCCGCATCACACTGTGCATGCCGCTTTCTTCAGTGTCGGAGTCATGCACATTTTTCGTCGCAGAGCACTTCACGCATGGACATGGGGGTGGGGTGGCTAGTGGGTGGGCACAGCAACCAGTGGGTGGGCCCAGGGAGGGGGGTGCCCAAGCCTGATGGCGTGTGAGGGGCCCCAAAATTTCTGATGGCAGCCCTCCTTCCCTGGAACTCTACATCAGGGCCGGCGCTACCATAGAGGCAAAAGAGGCAGCTGCCCCAGGGCCCCAGAGCTTGTAGGGGCCCCCAGTGGCTACAAGAGGAAAACATTTTTTTCAAATCGACATTATAGTTTTTGAGAAAATCGATTTTAAAGTTTCAAAGGAAAAAAAATACACATTTAAAAACCAGCCGACTTTAATGGTTAATTGCAAATCCACCTTAAATTCTAGAAACCCTAAATTTGCAGGATATGTTAAGGAGATCATTGGGAATAAGAGGAAAAAACTATTTTTCAAAAAGACCTTATAGTTTTTGAGAAAATCGATTTTAAAGTTTCGAAGGAAAAAAGTATACTTTTAAATGCGGTAAATGTCACTTTTAGTAGCAAACCTAACGGTAGTGTAATTTTACATGCATCAAAAGAAAGAGCAATAAATTTCCTGACGGGGTTTCCAGGGGGTCCATACGCAGCCGCAGCGCTTTGGCCAGGGATCGCTATACAGCCACAATATGGCTGTATGAAGATCCCTGGCATTTTTTTCCTCTTTTCCCAATTTTTTTTTTATGTTTATAGTGTGGGAATTTTTTTTTTAAATTATGTGTGGTCCCCCCTCCTGAAACCTTTTAACCCCTCGTCCCCCATGCAGGCTGGGGTAGCCAGAATGTGGAGCTCCGACCGATTGGGGCTTCAAACCCTGAATATACCAGCTGCAAAAAAGGTCCCCTAATGCCAATTTTTGCTCCGGGGTATCCAGTGTTGCTTAAACCAGCCCTGCTCTACATGAAGTCCTGCAGGCAGTAGATATACAGCCACGGGTGAAAGGGGGAAGGGGAATAAGTAGTTAATATGTTCATGCTGAAAAGCTTGGCTTACTTCTCACTCACAAGGTCGAGAGGTTTGACTTCTGTGAACTTAGAAACTTTCACTAAACCATTTTCTGATTAAAAAAACCTCATTTCTGATGTTTTATAATTTTTTTTAATAATGTGTATTTTCGAGCTAAACAATTTATGACATGAATATATTAAGAACATTGTACATTTCCCTTCTACTAATATCAGCCAGCCTTCAGGAGAAGCTGTAAGATAATGGACAGTTTTCAGACATATTAGAGATTGGCTGGGGGATACATCCTATGTATGACCTTGACAAAATCCTGATAGCTCCATTCTCCTTCCAAGGAGTTTTACACACAAAGCTGGGATCATTACCGCAGCATATCAGACAAAATGTAATCATTAGGGACACAGTAATATGTTGGAGAGAGGTGAGGAAAAAACTTCGACTGCATGGCCATCTCACACCTAAAATGCCATTTCTACATAATCCAGGATTCCCACCAGGTTTATTGCATTCTGCCTATATGCAATGGGCTGAGGCTGGGTTAGATCAATTACAGGGAATATTGGCCCCAGATTCTTCTCTGATGACACTTAATGATATGCAAATAAAATATCCTACATTAAAGAAACATGTATTCTTCTATAATCAAGTATCTAGTTTTATAACTTCAACATTGGGAAGAGAAGGGAAATTGGGAACCCATAAAATATTTGATGACATCTTAAAAAACCCACAAGAACAACGATCACTTTCTTGGCTCTACTCGGTTCTAAGAGAATCTGTAATAATTCCTAATCGATACAATAAATATTTAGATAAGTGGGCAGATTTTCTGTCGATTTCAAAAGAGCAGTTTATAGAGACCACACAAAGTAGTTGGCTAGCGGTGAGGAAAGTAATGATGAGTGAAGACTGGAGAGAAATGTTTTTGAAAATTATCCATAGAGCCTATATTCCAATTCAAGGCCCTTTTAAACATGACCATATAAAAACCGGAGAAAGTACAATACAACCACAACTAGATCCAGCATCCTGCCCGAAATGTTCTGACACTGTCCCTAATCTAAATCATACGCTCTGGGATTGCCCTGGGGTTAGAAGTGTATGGGAAGATGTTCTGCGGGATATGAACAGAGTAACGGGGTAAAAGAGGAAGAGTGACCCACTTTTTTGCTTATTTCACGCTAAAGATCTGCAGAGTGAGAAGAATTCTCCACCAATTACCAAGTTTGAACATATGTATCTATTAGCAACCCAAAAAGCAATATTAAAACATTGGATAATGCCCCAGCCCCCTTCGATGACATTGATAAGGGAGCTAGTGGACTATCTTCTCCAAATGGAAAAGTTGAATCTGGAAAAAAATAATAAAACAAGGATTCAAAAGTTTTTCAAAACCTGGAGGAAATATGTTGAAACCTTTTATAATACCCCTCAAATTTATCATCTTATGAAACCATTCGAGAACACAACATGGTATCTCCTAAATAAAGTAGGGGGAAACCTGGGAATTTTGGAAATATGAGTTGGCCAGATATTACTGGCGGGACAGATATACTTGAGCTAGTGAGAAAGGGGAGGTGTGGAGTGTTGGGAGAGGGGAGGGGGTTATTCTGGTTCTGTTAAGTTTTATGGAAGCTTAGAGATGATAATGTTATGTGATAATGTAACTGATATGTGATTATTGAGATAAGATAAACAGGAGAGGCATTAATAACTTGGGACTATTATTTGGATAAGGACTGACAATGAAGTGCCCGACAACTCACAAAGTCTTGAACTAAAACCATCTACCTTATTCTCTGCCCTTATGTTTTATAACTCTCCAAACAATATAACGATGTTATAACAACATACTGCTTGAGAAAAAATGTAATTGTGTGTTAATCTCTTTTCTTTGAGTGCACCAATAAAAATGTTTTGAAAAAAAAAAAAAGATAATGGACAGCCCATCACAGCACACCGACCATGCGGATTAGGATAGACCCAGGCGGCAGGAGCGTAACAATAGACCCAGCAAGGGATGCAGCCGCAGGGGGTCCCAGAAGCCACAGGCGGCCCCGTTCTAAGGGACAGACAACTAAGGGCAGAGGGGAAAAAACATTCTGCTCTCTGCACAATTGTTCTAATGACTGCATCTGCTCAGCCACTGATAAGGAATCATACAAAGTTTTATAGACAAAGACTTGTAGGCAGTCCCTATTCAGTGTGCAGCAGGCTCTTCTGTACAGCGCCCAGACCCTAACGTGGTGGGAGGGTGCCCCATCTAAAGTTTTGCAGGGGGGCCCAGTGATTTCTAGTTACGACCCTGCCAGGCGGGAGTTACCTGGAGAAGGGGAGCCGCTCTCATACGTTTCCTAGAAGCTGGAAGGAAAGAAAAACACAACAGTAAGAAAGAGCAGTACTCATAAAAACTGGAAACTTGTGATGCATTAGAAGCTGTGAGCACACCAGGGGCTCGATTCACAAAGCGGTGCTAACCCAGTTAGAGACTTTTGGGGCCTGATTCACAAAGCGGTGCTAACAGTTAGCACCCTGGTGAAAAGCCCTTTATCATGCCTAAACTCAGTTTAGGCATGATAAGTTTAGGTGTGATAAGTTTAAGGGCCTGATTCACAAAGCGGTGATAACTCAGTTATCACGCCTAAAAGACTTTAGGCGTGATAACCTTTGCACCACACTGGTGAAAAGTCAGTTTAGGCGTGATAAGTTTAGGTGTGATAAGTTTAGGTGTGATAAGTTTAGGCATGCTAAGTTTAGATAAGTTTAGATCGCTTGCAAAGTCCCGCACGCAAAGCAGCGCCAATAAACTTTATACAAAGTGCACCAGTCTTTGCTAGCGTAAAACTTTTGATCAGCTGTGCACTGCGGTGCTAACGCAGTTGGCGCTTAAACTTAGCATGCCTAAACTTATCACACCTAAACTTATCATGCCTAAACTTATCACACCTGGGGCTCGATTCACAAAGCGGTGCAAAGTGTTAGCACCGTGGTGAAAAGGCCCTTATCACGCCTAAAGTCACTTTAGGCATGATAAGAAGAAACTCGCGCGAAGTTGCCGCGCGTACGCGCGTAAGAGCGCGCGCAACACCCGACGCTTCGCGCGAAGCTCCCATTAAGCTCTATGGGACTTTGCGCGCGCTCTCACGCGCGTACGCGCGAACGCGCTTACGCGCGGTAACTTCGCGCGAAGAGCAGGAAAAATCGGTGATAACTCAGTGGTGAAAAGGTCATCACGCCTAAAGTCTTTTAGGCGTGATAACTGGGTTATCACCGCTTTGTGAATCGAGCCCTTAAACTTATCACACCTAAACTTATCATGCCTAAACTGAGTTTAGGCATGATAAAGGGCTTTTCACCAGTGTGCTAACTGTTAGCACCGCTTTGTGAATCAAGCCCTAGGGGCTCGATTCACAAAGCGGTGCAAAGTGTTTGCACGCCAGTGAAAAGCCCCTTATCACGCCTAAACTCACTTTAGGCATGATAAGAAGAAACTCGCGCGAAGTTACCGCGCATACGCGCGTAAGTGCGCGCGCAGCACCCGACGCTTCGCGCGAAGCTCCCGTTAAGCCCTATGGTACTTTGCGCGCGCTCTCACGCGCGTACGCGCGAACGCGCATACGCGCGGTAACTTCGCGCGAAGAGCAGGAAAAAGCGGTGATAACTCAGTGGTGCAAAGGTTATCACGCCTAAAGTCTTTTAGGCGTGATAACTGGGTTATCACCGCTTTGTGAATCGAGGCCTAGGCATGATAACCATTGCACCATGCTGGTGAAAAGTCAGTTTAGGCATGATGGGCTCGATTCACAAAGCGGTGTTAACCCAGTTAGCATGCCTAAAAGACTTTAGGCATGATAACCATTGCACCATGCTGGTGAAAAGCCAGTTTAGGCGTGATAAGTTTAGGTGTGATAAGTTTAGGCATGCTAAGTTTAGATAAGTTTAGATCGCTTGCAAAGTCCCGCACGCAAAGCAGCGCCATTAAACTTTATACAAAGTGCACCAGTCTTTGCTAGCGCAAAACTTTTGATCAGCTGTGCATTGCGGTGCTAACGCAGTTGGCGCTTAAACTTAGCATGCCTAAACTTATCACACCTGGGGCTTGATTCACAAAGCGGTGCAAAGTGTTTGCACGCCAGTGAAAAGCCCCTTATCACGCCTAAACTCAGTTTAGGCGTGATAAGAAGAAACTTGCGCGAAGTTACCGCGCGTACGCGCGTAAGTGCTCGCGTACGCGCGTAAGTGCGCGCGCAGCACCCGACGCTTCGCGCGAAGCTCCCATTAAACCCTATGGGACTTTGCGCGCGCTCTCTCTCTCGTACGCGTGGCAACTTCGCGCGAAGAGCAGGAAAAAGCGGTGATAACTCAGTGGTGAAAAGGTTATCACGCCTAAAGTCTTTTAGGCGTGATAACTGGGTTATCACCGCTTTGTGAATCGAGGCCCTAAACTTATCATGCCTAAACTTATCACACCTAAACTTATCACACCTAAACTTATCATGCCTAAACTGAGTTTAGGCATGATAAAGGGCTTTTCACCAGGGTGCTAACTGTTAGCACCGCTTTGTGAATCGAGCCCGATAAGTTTAGGCGTGATAAGTTTAGGTGTGATAAGTTTAGGTGTGATAAGTTTAGGCATGCTAAGTTTAGATAAGTGTAGATAGCGTGCAAAGTCCCGCACGCAAAGCAGCGCCATTAAACTCTATGCGATGTGCACCTGATTTTGCTAGCGCAAAACTTTTGATCAGCTGTGCATTGCGGTGCTAACGCAGTTGGTGCTTAAACTTATCATGCCTAAACTTATCACACCTAAACTTATCATGCCTAAACTTATCACACCTAAACTTATCATGCCTAAACTTATCACACCTAAACTTATCACACCTAAACTTATCATGCCTAAACTTAGTTTAGGCATGATAAAGGGCTTTTCACCAGCGTGCTAACTGTTAGCACCGCTTTGTGAATCAGGCCCAAGGTAGTTATGTATGGAGAACCAATACAGGCCATGCACACAGCACGCAGCAGGGGGGCACATGTCCTGTATGCAACCCATGCCAAGCAAATGCTTTCACATTTCTTTAAAAATATATTAATTACATAAGAATATTCTTCTCTCTTCTAGGAAACAAGGTGGTCTTGGACTCCCAAATCTGCGATACTATTACTACGCAGCACATCTTCGCCAGTTGGGGGAATGGTCTAGCCTAAGGGTTTACACAAAATGGGGTCTCATAGAGGCAACCAGCATGCTCCCTGTTTCACTAGCATCTTTAATATGGGCACATCAACCAATTAAAATCCCCACACAACAAATTCTCCCAACGATCAAGTTTACGCTTCATGTATGGCGTTTAACCGCTAACATGGCCAAGTTGAAATCCTCTCCTTCACCGCTGCTCCCGATACTGGGAAACCCTTACTTTCAACCAGGTTTATCTGAATCATTCATGTCTACATGGTTTAATCTAGGTTTTTTCAACCTGAGTAACTGGATACACCCCCTCACAGGTAAAGTCTATACTAAATCACAGATAGAAGAAAAAAACCCTCTTACTACTAAACTAATCTTAGAATTTAATCAAATTACCCACTTTATTCATTCGCTTATCCCCAAACCACCTACATCCTTTATTCTATCACCCTTTGAACGATTATGTAATCACAAGGGACCAGTGGTGCTCAAATACCCCTTTTAAAAATTCGAATTTGGTCGAATTCGAATAGTAAATTATTCGAGGTCAGTCGAATATTCGAGTCGAATATTTTTTACTATTCGATTCGACCTCGGACTTCGAGCTCACTATTCGAGTCGGTATTCGAGCTCACTATTCGAGCTGACTATTCGAATTGGCCCAAAATAGCTTCCAACACTTGTTTTGAGGGTGAATGATGCAAGAAACATCTTTTTTTCCAAGTAACAACAGCAAGTGATTATGTGGGGATGTTCCTTTAAAAAAAAATGTGGAAAGAGAAGTTGTGTCCTTAATTTGGTTCAGTAGTGTAGTGTTACTGTATATACTTGTTCTTCTTCTTCTTTATCTTTCTTAATCTTCTTCTAGATCTTCTTCTTCTTCTTCTTCTTCTTCTTCATCATCTTCTTCTTCTTCTTCATCTTCATCTTCTTCATCTTCTTCTTCATCTTCTTCTTCTTCTTCTTCATCTTCTTCTTCTTCTTCATCTTCTTCATCTTCTTCATCTTCATCTTCTTCATCTTCATCTTCTTCATCTTCATCTTCTTCTTCATCTTCTTCATCTTCTTCATCTTCTTCATCTTCTTCTTCTTCTTCTTCATCTTCTTCTTCTTCTTCTTCATCTTCTTCATCTTCTTCTTCTTCTTCTTCATCTTCTTCATCATCTTCTTCTTCTTCTTCATCTTCATCTTCTTCATCTTCTTCTTCATCTTCTTCATCTTCTTCTTCATCTTCTTCTTCTTCATCTTCTTCTTCTTCATCTTCTTCTTCTTCTTCTTCATCTTCTTCATCATCTTCTTCTTCTTCTTCATCTTCATCTTCTTCATCTTCTTCTTCATCTTCTTCTTCTTCATCTTCTTCTTCTTCTTCATCTTCATCTTCTTCATCTTCATCTTCTTCTTCTTCATCTTCTTCTTCATCTTCTTCTTCATCTTCTCCTTCTCCTTCTTTTTCAATATCGTCTTCTTCTTCTTCTTCACGTATTTCTCTTTTCAAATTTTTTTTTAAAGAAATGCAGCTATTTTTGAGCGTAACAAATAGCTGGTGGGCGCACGCATGTTGGAAGCGCCATTGTATGTGCTCCCTGGCAGTGGAAACACAAAGACAGCAGGAGGTAAATTCAGCAGCAGGAGGAGGAGGATGAGTGTGTGGCAGCAGGCAGTCAATGAGGCAGGCAGCTCGCCGTGACATAATAGCCCTGGTACCTAGCGGTGATACCAGGGCTGTAAATAAACACAACAGGAGGTCCCAGACAGCGGTCGTGCAGCCCACATTGTGTCCAATACACAACTGGGACAACACAGTTTTCAACCCGGGCACCTCAGAAAAATTAAACCTTTTTTTTTTTTTATTGTTTTTTTTTGGTTTTGGTTTTACAACCAATATAGCTATTGTTTTGACGTAATAGCTGGTGGCAGAGTGGCAGCAGAAGGTAATTCTGTGTACCCTGGCAGTGGGAAACACAGACAGACAGCAGCAGCAGGAGGAATGGAGGAGCAGTGTGAGCAGCTATTGTTGTGACGTAATAGCTGGTGGCAGAGTGGCAGCAGACGGTAATTCTGTGTACCCTGGCAGTGGGAAACACAGACAGACAGCAGCAGCAGGAGGAATGGAGGAGCAGTGTGAGTGTGGCAGCAGGTAGGCAGCGTGACATAATAGCCCTGGTACCTAGCGGTGATACCAGGGCTGTAAATAAACACAACAGGAGGTCCCAGACAGCGGTCGTGCAGCCCACATTGTGTCCAATACACAACTGGGACAACACAGTTTTCAACCCGGGCACCTCAGAAAAATTAAACCTTTTTTTTTTTTTATTGGTTTTTTTTGGTTTTGGTTTTACAACCAATATAGCTATTGTTTTGACGTAATAGCTGGTGGCAGAGTGGCAGCAGAAGGTAATTCTGTGTACCCTGGCAGTGGGAAACACAGACAGACAGCAGCAGCAGGAGGAATGGAGGAGCAGTGTGAGCAGCTATTGTTGTGACGTAATAGCTGGTGGCAGAGTGGCAGCAGACGGTAATTCTGTGTACCCTGGCAGTGGGAAACACAGACAGACAGCAGCAGCAGGAGGAATGGAGGAGCAGTGTGAGTGTGGCAGCAGGTAGGCAGCGTGACATAATAGCCCTGGTACCTAGCGGTGATACCAGGGCTGTAAATAAACACAACAGGAGGTCCCAGACAGCGGTCGTGCAGCCCACATTGTGTCCAATACACAACTGGGACAACACAGTTTTCAACCCGGGCACCTCAGAAAAATTAAACCTTTTTTTTTTTTTATTGGTTTTTTTTGGTTTTGGTTTTACAACCAATATAGCTATTGTTTTGACGTAATAGCTGGTGGCAGAGTGGCAGCAGAAGGTAATTCTGTGTACCCTGGCAGTGGGAAACACAGACAGACAGCAGCAGCAGGAGGAATGGAGGAGCAGTGTGAGCAGCTATTGTTGTGACGTAATAGCTGGTGGCAGAGTGGCAGCAGACGGTAATTCTGTGTACCCTGGCAGTGGGAAACACAGACAGACAGCAGAAGGGCAGTACACAGCAGCAGCCCACTGTAGGTGTGAAATGTGTGGCTGCAGGCGACGTAATAGTCAAAGTGAACCAGGCTGGCTTAGTGAGCAGGAGCCAGGAGGTGGTAAAGGGTGGTAAGGCACATTAACGATGGTACTAAGTTCCGGCAGCCAGTTCATGTCCCCCTCTCGCCGACAACAGGGGCCAGGAACTCGCCTTCCACCCACGCCTGGTTCATCTTGAGAAACGTCAGTCTGTCCACAGACTTGTGAGACAGACGTGAGCGTTTCTCGGTGACCACGCCACCAGCTGCACTGAAGCAGCGCTCGGACAGCACGCTGGAAGGGGGGCAGGACAGCACTTCCAGGGCGTACTGCGCCAGCTCGCTCCAGATCTCCATGCGCTTGACCCAATACTCCATGGGATCAACAGGGGCATCGCTGTCAAGCCCGCTGTAGGACCCCATGTAGTCAGCCACCATGCGGGTCAGGCGCTGGCTGTGACCGGAGGAGGATGCTGCTGCATGCATCTCCTCTCTAGTCACTGCTGCCGGAGCCTCTACAGTCCTGTAGAGCTCGTGGCTGAGAGACAGCAGGTCTGTGGGGCGCTTGCTGCTGCTGGATGCAGGCACCTGCTGCTGCCTCTGTGCTGGCTGCTGGACAGTGGGGGTGGAAGGCTGGGGGAAGGCTTCCTCCAAGCGCTCAACAAGGGCCTGCTGCAAGCTCCTTATTTGTTGCGCTGGGTCTCCTCCTGCAGGCGGCAGGAACTGGCTCAACTTCCCCTTGAGGCGTGGGTCCAACATCATGCTGATCCAGATGTCCTCCCTCTGCTTCATCTGGATCACCCTGGGGTCCCTGCGCAGGCACGTCAGCATGTGCGCTGCCATTGGGAAGAGGCGGGCCACGTCTGCTGGCACATCGACGTCAGTGCTGTCCTCCTCATCCTCCTCCTCTGCTGCCTCATCCTCTCTCCACCCCCGCACCAACTCAGCTGCACTGCGCTGATCCCCCTCATCAGCAGCCAGGTCAGGGACCTCCACCAAGTCCTCCTCCTCCTCCCCCTCAGAGGTGGACTGTGCAGCTGCTTGCCGCTCCTGCTGGTCCAAGGCTGCCGCTCCCTGTGCCAGCAAAGCATCGAGTGCCCTGTTCAGCAGAGAAACCAGGGGCACCCACTCGCAGACCATAGCATGGTCCCTGCTCACCATGTTTGTGGCCTGCAGGAAGGGAGCCAGCACTAAGCACACCTGCTGCATGTGCCTCCAGTCATCATCGGGGACGATGGACGGGATGTTGCTGGTCTTGTCCCTTCTCTGAGCTGCGGAAACAGTGGCCAGGGCAAGGTAGTGGTTGACAGCGTGCTTCTGTTCAACCAGACGCTCCAACATCGCCAGGGTGGAGTTCCAGCGAGTCGGAACGTCAATGATCAGCCGATGGCGTGGCAGATCCAGCTCCTTTTGCACGTCTTCCAGGCTCGCACAGGCTGCAGCCGAGCGCCGGAAGTGACGCACAACGTTCCTTGCCGTTTCCAGCAGCTCGTCCATCCCCTGGTAGGTGCGCAGGAACTTCTGCACCACCAGGTTCAGCACGTGGGCAAGACAGGGGATGTGGGTCAGGTTTCCCCTGTCTATGGCAGCAACCAGATTGGCCCCATTGTCGGACACCACCTCTCCGACTCTGAGGCCTCTGGGGGTCAGCCAAATCCGCTCCTGCTCCTGGAGTTTGGCCAACACGTGGGCTGCCGTCAGCTTGGTCTTGCCAAGGCTGACCAAGTGCAGCAGCGCTTGGCAGTGGCGGGCCTTCACACTGCTGCTGAGGCGGGGGGTTTGGCCAGGTGTGGCGGAGGATGGCAGAGGATCGGAGGAACCCGCTGCAGTTCCCCTGACCCTGCGGGGTGGCACCACCCACTGTGTTGCTGCTGCTGCTGTGCCCGCTGCTGCTCTCCCATCCTCACCCCCTTCCACCAAGCTGACCCAGTGGACAGTGAAGGACAGGTAGCGGCCTGTCCCGAAGCGGCTGCTCCAGGAGTCCATGGTGACGTGGACCCTTTCACCAACCGCGTGCTCCAGCCCTCGCTCCACATTGGCCATCACAAAGCGGTGCAGTGCAGGAATGGCCTTGCGGGCGAAGAAGTGTCTGCTGGGGAGCTGCCAGTCTGGGGCTGCACAAGCAAGCAGCGCCCGCATGTCGCTCCCCTCCTGCACGAGCGTGTACGGCAGGAGTTGGGAGCACATGGCCCGTGCCAGCAAGCCGTTCAGCTGCCGCACGCGACGGCTGCTGGGAGGCAGAGCCCTAACCACCCCCTGGAAGGACTCGCTCAAAAGGCTCTGGCGTGCCTTTTTGCTGGCACGGGAATCAGCAGACGGAGCAGAGGAGGCCACTGAGGACTGGCTGCCAGAACAGGCCTCAGTGTCGGCGGCAGGAGTTGCAGAGGGGGGAGGAGCAGGGCGTTTCCGCACTCCTGCTGGTGCTGCTGGAGGAGCAGGAGGGCGGGTGGCTGCTGTTGCTGCTGCTGCTGCTGAAGGCTGTGCAGTGATGGGATTGGTGCCACTGCCAGCACCAGATGCCTTCAGCCTCTGGAACTCCTCATGCTGGTGGAAGTGTTTCGCAGAAAGGTGGTTGATCAGCGAGCTGGTGCTGAACTTCAAGGGGTCTGCACCTCTGCTCAACTTCCGCTGACAGTGGTTGCAAGTGGCGTACTTGCTGTACACTGTGGGCATGGTGAAAAACCGCCAGATTGGTGACAAAAACATCCCCCTACGGCATGGAAGCGCTGCTGCCTGTTTCCCTGTGGTGGTTGGGGGGGGGGGGGGTCTTGGGTGCGGCTGGTGGTGGTACTGGCTGATGCTGCTGCTGCTGCTGCTGAGCCTGAGACACCAGCAGGCTGTGGGACGCTGCCAATGCTTGCAATGATGCGCCTCCTTGCAAGGCCCACAACCGCATCCTCCTCCTCCTCCTCAGAGCTGCTGAGGACGACATCCTCTGGATGTGTTGGCACCCAGTCTCTGTCTGTCACCGGGTCATCATCATCATGCCCCTCCTGAAACATGTCCTGCTCTGATGATGACCCCCCAAACTCCTCTGCTGATGCATGGATGGGACGCTTGACTGTCGCCACAGTCTTGCTGTCCAATCCCTCCTCCCCCAAAGTGCCCATCAGCATCTCCTCCTCCAAATCGCCAACAACAGCATTCAATTGACTCATCATGCCTGGGGTCAAAAGAGTGCTGAGTGACAGGTCGGCGACTGACGGTGAACTGGCCTCCTCCCCAGGCCCTGCTGGGCGGCTGCTGCGAACAGGGGTGGTGGTGGTGAGGGTGGAGGCCTCGGATGCAGAGCTGATGGCGGGCTGCTCATCCTCCGTCATGAGTTGCACCACAGTGTCTGCATCCTTTTCCTCAATGGGACGTTTCCGACCCGGCTGGAGGAAAATGGGAGCAGGTGCTACACGCTGCTGCTGCTGTGTCTCTGCAGCGTGAGTTGCAGATGCTCCTCCTGGGCGGCGCCCAAGGCGTCCACGGCCAGTGGCTATGGGAGGAATGTTAGCCACTGACGCTGCTGCTGCTGCTGCGGAACTGTGCATGGTGGCGCGCCCGCGGCCGCGGCTTGCCACAATGCTGCTCCCTCTCTTCCTGATTCCCTTGCTGCCCTTCCCCTTGCCCAAACCGCGCTGGCTGCCACTTCCAGACATCTTCAATGTTTTGGGCGTATAGACAAAAGTTTTGTAAAAGGGCGGGTGAAAAGTGGGGTACTTTAATGGAGTGGGTTGGTTGGTGAGGTGACTGAGTGAGTGTCCCCTAGTACAGTAAGTAAGTATTAACAGTCAGGAAGTACAACTAGCAGTTACAATAATCAGTAGTAGTAATCACAAGTAAATTTAGTGTGTGTACACTCAGACAGTGAGTGCACGCACGCAGGAGCTAGTAGCCTATGGACACAGTGACTGAGTGTCCTAGACTCCTAGTACGGTAAGAGTAAGTAAGTAGTAACAGTAAGTAGAACTAACTAATAACAATAATCAATCAGCGATCAGAAGGAAATGGAGTGTGGGTGGTGTGTGTGTACACTCAGACAGTGAGTGCACGCACGCAGGAGCTAGTAGCCTATGGACACAGTGACTGAGTGTCCTAGACTCCTAGTACAGTAAGAGTAAGTAAGTAGTAACAGTAAGTAGAACTAACTAATAACAATAATCAATCAGCGATCAGAAGGAAATGGAGTGTGGGTGGTGTGTGTACACTCAGACAGTGAGTGCACGCACGCAGGAGCTAGTAGCCTATGGACACAGTGACTGGGTGTCCTAGACTCCTAGTACAGTAAGAGTAAGTAAGTAGTAACAGTAAGTAGTAGAACTAACTAATAACAATAATCAATCAGCGATCAGAAGGAAATGGAGTGTGGGTGGTGTGTGTACACTCAGACAGTGAGTGCACGCACGCAGGAGCTAGTAGCCTATGGACACAGTGACTGAGTGTCCTAGACTCCTAGTACAGTAAGTAGTAACAGTAAGTAGTAGAACTAACTAATAACAATAATCAATCAGCGATCAGAAGGAAATGGAGTGTGGGTGGTGTGTGTACACTCAGACAGTGAGTGCACGCACGCAGGAGCTAGTAGCCTATGGACACAGTGACTGAGTGTCCTAGACTCCTAGTACAGTAAGAGTAAGTAAGTAGTAACAGTAAGTAGAACTAACTAATAACAATAATCAATCAGCGATCAGAAGGAAATGGAGTGTGGGTGGTGTGTGTACACTCAGACAGTGAGTGCACGCACGCAGGAGCTAGTAGCCTATGGACACAGTGACTGGGTGTCCTAGACTCCTAGTACAGTAAGAGTAAGTAAGTAGTAACAGTAAGTAGTAGAACTAACTAATAACAATAATCAATCAGCGATCAGAAGGAAATGGAGTGTGGGTGGTGTGTGTACACTCAGACAGTGAGTGCACGCACGCAGGAGCTAGTAGCCTATGGACACAGTGACTGAGTGTCCTAGACTCCTAGTACAGTAAGTAGTAACAGTAAGTAGTAGAACTAACTAATAACAATAATCAATCAGCGATCAGAAGGAAATGGAGTGTGGGTGGTGTGTGTACACTCAGACAGTGAGTGCACGCACGCAGGAGCTAGTAGCCTATGGACACAGTGACTGAGTGTCCTAGACTCCTAGTACAGTAAGAGTAAGTAAGTAGTAACAGTAAGTAGAACTAACTAATAACAATAATCAATCAGCGATCAGAAGGAAATGGAGTGTGGGTGGTGTGTGTACACTCAGACAGTGAGTGCACGCACGCAGGAGCTAGTAGCCTATGGACACAGTGACTGGGTGTCCTAGACTCCTAGTACAGTAAGAGTAAGTAAGTAGTAACAGTAAGTAGTAGAACTAACTAATAACAATAATCAATCAGCGATCAGAAGGAAATGGAGTGTGGGTGGTGTGTGTACACTCAGACAGTGAGTGCACGCACGCAGGAGCTAGTAGCCTATGGACACAGTGACTGAGTGTCCTAGACTCCTAGTACAGTAAGTAGTAACAGTAAGTAGTAGAACTAACTAATAACAATAATCAATCAGCGATCAGAAGGAAATGGAGTGTGGGTGGTGTGTGTACACTCAGACAGTGAGTGCACGCACGCAGGAGCTAGTAGCCTATGGACACAGTGACTGAGTGTCCTAGACTCCTAGTACAGTAAGAGTAAGTAAGTAGTAACAGTAAGTAGAACTAACTAATAACAATAATCAATCAGCGATCAGAAGGAAATGGAGTGTGGGTGTGTGTACACTCAGACAGTGAGTGCACGCACGCAGGAGCTAGTAGCCTATGAACACAGTGACTGAGTGTCCTAGACTCCTAGTACAGTAAGAGTAAGTAGTAACAGTAAGTAGAACTAACTAATTACAATAATCAATCAGCGATCAGAAGGAAATAGAGTGTGTGTTGTGTGTGTACACTCAGACAGTGAGTGCGCACACGCAGGAGCTAGTAGCCTATATGAACAGTGACAGTGAGTGTCCCTACGGGTACAGTAAGAGTAAGTAGTAAGTAAGTACAACTAACAATAATCAATCAGTAATCAGAAGGAAATAGAGTGTGTGTACACACAGACAGTGAGTGAGTGCACACACGCAGGAGCTAGCTAGTAGCCTATAAACAGTGACAGTCAGTGAGTGTCCTACTCCTAGTACAGTATAACTACAATACTATTAGTAAAGGACAGCAGAAATACTGGTATAGATGATGAGAGAAATAAACAGAGGACAGCTGCCCACAGAGGCAAGGCCCCCCTGAGGCCTAAACCTGTAAGCTTGCAGCAGCTGCCTGTCTCTAATGTAACACACAAGCTACTAACTAAAATACAATGTCTATCTAAATAACAACAATACAGGTGTATATGGCAGGTGTAGGTGAGCAAAAACGCTAGGTAAATGAACACAATAGAGCACTTGCTAAGCCAAAGCACAAAGGAGCAGATCTCTCTCTGTACAAGTCTCAGGCAAGCATGGAAAACCCGAACATGGCGGCCGCTATTTATAGGGTAGGGGCTGGCCAGGGTCCCCCTCTGTGATTGGCTGCCGTCAGAGGGCCTGGGAGCCCTCTGATTGGCTCTAAGCACATCAATCTGGGCTATGACGCTATTCGAGCTCGGTACCGAGCTCGAATAGCGCCGGTTTGCTCGAATAGCTCGAATAGTGAATGGGCTATTCGAGTGTTCTCGAATAGCCCATTCGAATAGCTACAGCTATTCGGAGCTCGAATACCGAGCTCGAATAGCTGAAAAAGAGCTCGAATATTCGAGCTACTCGAATATTCGAGCTCTGCTGAGCACCACTACAAGGGACACCAAAAGGGCCTGATCTCACAGATTTATGGACTACTCCTCACTAAGTCAGGTTCCTGCACCCCAGACCACCCCTATATGGCTAAATGGTCAAATGTACTTCCCTCCTCTGTTTCCATAGAAGAATGGTATGAGATATGGGAAAATGCCAAACACTCTTCCATGTGTATCCAAATCAGAGAGAATATATATAAAATCATCTTTCGATGGTATCTTACCCCAGAAAGACTATCAAAGATTTACCCGGGCACTTCAGATCTCTGCTGGAGGGGCTGTAATGAAAAGGGCACCCTAGAACACATCTTTTGGTATTGCCCCATGCTCACTCCCCTATGGACCAAGGTCCAAGGTCTTATTGCTTCCACTACTGGCACACAAGTCCCGCTCGACCCCCTCCACATGTTATTAGGCAAGCCACTCACGAAAGTGAACAAACACACAAATCGGCTAGTCAATCACATACTTACGGCCACTAGAATAACCATAGCTTCAGCATGGAAAAACATAGCCCCACCAGACATCTCTGAAGTTATTCTGAAAGTTAACTGGACCAGGTCCATGGAACAACTAACCGCTTCACTAAGAGATGCAGAAAATAGTTTCCACAGAATCTGGGACTCATGGCCCTACTCCTCGCCTGTTTACCAACCCCCTTGATTATCAGAAACTATTTTTTAACAAGCCCTTACACTGATTATAAACTATATAAAGAGACATTTCCCCATCTTACTTATTGATGTTTAGACACAGGGCCGGCCCGCCCATGAGGCGGGGTGAGGCAGGTTCCTCAGGCGGCAGGAAGTGGAGGGGCGGCACCAGACATAAAGAGGAAGTGTGACTGCGGAGAGGAGAGAGAGTGCAGGCTGCAGTGCAGACTCTGCAGTGAAGTCCGGCTGCTCCTGTGGTGCCCGACCCCGTCTCCGACCCTGTGCCTGCACTGCACACACGGTGAGTGACCCTCCGCTGAGAACTAGTCCGCCCGGACTGTGTTCTGGCTGGGACCCGCCACCCATTAAGCTGTGCACCGCCCGCCCGCCAGTCCTGCTGCCACGTGCCACCTATGATGCCGCCAGGCCCGGCCTCCAAGTCCGACGACTCCGAGCTCTGTGGCCTCTCCTGTCTCCTCCAAGGCTGTGACGCAGCGCTGCCTAAGCCTGCTGATGGCGGCGGCTGCCGCCCGCTCTGCTGCCCTGCCTGATTGTCACGGACACGGTCAGTCACTGAGCGCCGCCGTCGTGACCGTGACTATGATGATGAGCTTGGCTGGCTGCCGCCAGCCGTTGTCGACCGGGGGGGTGGGGGGAAGGGCGCCTTCACGATCTTTGCCTCAGGCAGCAGAAAGTCCAGGACCGGCCCTGTTTAGACCCCGGCATAACACAACTCTAACACCTAATACAGCCTTCCAAAATAACTACAGGTAACCTAGGACGACCTATACCTATATAAGACAGTAGGAACCGCTCTCTTATCTTTCTTTCCTCCCTTTCTTTCTCACTATAGTTAGGCCTAAACTTCATAGTAGGTCAAGTTGATAAGAATAAGTTTGATGCCTCTGATTACAGGATCCGACATAGATGATAAAACTTGTAAGAGTAAAAACTACGGGATCTACTATACCTAGCAAAATAGTACTCCAGGTTTAATAGCCTATCTTAAAGACCATACAACTTTCCTGGACCCTTTATAAGGATTATTTCCCTCAGATCCTTTCAGATTCCCCGATGGCTCTGACCTCCTCAGCAATGTACCAAGTGGGAAAATACTTTACTATTCCCTATTGTACTTCCTGTGATGACTTGCAACATGGTGCTTACCCCTCCCTCAACCTCCTCTTCCTCCTCTTCAGTGGTGTAGCTAAGGAGCTGTGGGCCCCGATGCAAGTTTTACAATGGGGCCCCCCAAGCACTCTGTACATATCAATTGATACGGCGCACCAAAACCTGCCAATGGCAACTACAGTGTCAGAGGTACAAGAAGGGGATGGGGAACAGTTTGTTAATGATTACCACTGTTCAAAGCATCTATAGAAGTGATTATTATGAGCACAGGACCAATAAAGAGCTAATACTGTAGTTGAGGGAGGGCCCTTCGGGGCCCCTCTGGCCCAAGGGCCCAATGCGTTGCAACCTCTGCGACAAGGCTGCATTTGTCATATGGAGGACTCAGTTATAGGGCATGGCTGGATGGGTTATGGAGTGGGAGGTATCCTAGATATACTTGCTCCCTGATTCGAGCACACAGCCTAGTTATTTGTGTGCTAGGCACTGTACATACCCATGTCTATCTCATCATGTCACATGTCACTTTGGGTATCCTTTAAAGAGAACCCTAGCCGGTGCGAGGGGTGGCAGATGGGACACAGAAGCATGTTCTCTGTTTCATGACATGCCTCTGTGCCCCGCCATTGCCGCGCTATAGCCCTCAGAAATTAGTGACAAATTTATTGCTGTTTCCGAGTGTAATGGGAGGAGAGGGATTCCCTGCTCAAAACTCCCACAGGGGGCGTTCCTGCAGGCTTTCGGCAGCTCTCTCTCCCCGGCCACGCCTCCTGCAGCTCCCCCGCCTCCTTGCACGCTGCAAGAGAATCTCTCTCTCCACCCAACGTCGTGACCCCAGAGGTCACAAAAGTGAGAGTGATCGAATGCAGGGGAACGGAGTGGTGGAGAGCAACGGGGGTGGCGGCTACCTGCTCTGCCCAGCCCCCCGGATCAGGTAGCATATATATATATATATATATATATAATTTTTTTTATTTATGAGCCCACCTCAGGCTCTCTTTAAGTACATTTTCAGTTTAAAGCTTACTTTATCCCAGAACTGAACAAGCAATGATCTGGACAGAATATCTGCTTCAAGGGCCAAGAATGAGCGTCTCCCTGCAGTACAGCTTGTGTCCTCTCCTCCCTGGATTCAGCCAACAGGCACGTCAATCAGGTGTGACCACGTGATGTCCAAAGCAGAAACAACAGATGCCAGAGAAGTGGTCGCATGCGGTATTGCACAGCTGTTAATGCTGGCCAATGAGATGCTAATAATTTAAGCTTGCATGCAAATGAAATGCAAGCTGCATACAATTTTCATAACATTTGCATGCAATCTAGAATTATTCATATTTCAATGACCATCTCTCCTGGTTGCGAACCAATTACAGTGCTCAAATGTATGCTTAACCACTTCAGCCTAACTGGACGAAAATTTTCGTCCGGTTAGGCTGCGCGCACTCCTGCGGGTCGCGCGCGCTCCCGCGGGCCCCCCCCCCCGTGCGCGCCCCCGCTGCTGGCCGTTAGCCCAGCGATCAATGAAAGGGATTATAAATCCCTTTCACTGATCGGGCTACCCCCCCCCCCCCCCCGGAGAAAAGCCGACAGCGTCTCTTCAGACGCTGCGGCTTTTCTGAGCTCTTTCTTCTTCCTGGGAGCGAGATCGATCGCTCCCAGGACTTCTTGACTGTGGCCATCTTGTGGCCAAATAGCAAACTACACCAAAAACACACTTTCTATTAAATAAATACATTTTTTAAACATGAAAAATCCCCTGTTTACCTCCCACACCAAAAAAAACCCACATACAAGTTTTAATTAAAAAAAAAAAAATTACAATAATTAAAAAAAAAAAAAAAACATAAATAGTTACCTAAGGGTCTGAACTTTTTAAATATTCATGTCAAAGGAGTATAACAATATGATTTATTAAATTATGGGCTTCTAAATAGTGATGAACGCAAATTGAAAAAATGCACCTTTATTTCCAAATTGAATATCGGCGCCATACATTGTGACATAATTTTAACGGTGTAATACCCGGGACATATGGGCAATTACAATACGTGAGTTTTAATTATGGAGGCATGTATTATTTTAAAACTATAATGGCTGAAATCTGAGAAATAATGAATTTTTTCAGTTTTTTTCTGATTCTTCCTGTTAAAATGCATTTACAGTAAAGTGGCTCTTAGCAAAATGTACCACCCAAAGAAAGCCTAATTGGTGGCGGAAAAAACAAGGTATAGATCAATTCATTGTGATGAGTAGTGATAAAGTTATTGGCAAATGAATGGGAGGTGAAAGTTGCTCAGATGTAAAAAAATCTCAACCCTGTAGGCTGAAGTGGTAGTAAATTGGAGGTGGTAAAAAAAAAAAAAACTAGCTGTACTTACCTGGGGATTCTTCCAGCCCCTAGAGGTCACGTGTGTCCCTCGCCGTAGCTCTGGTCTTCTCTCTGGTCCTGCTGGCAGCCTCTGAAGTATCACCGAACCCCTGCAGGCGCAGTACGCTCCCGATGACATTCGCACGCATGCACAAAAGACGCCAACCTCCTCCGGGGGATCAGCGATATTTCAGAGCCTGCCAGCAGGACCAGAGAGAAGACCAGAGGAATTTTAATCATTTCGTAATATTCAGTTAAAGAGAAACCGTGACCAAGAATTGAACTTCATCCCAATCAGTAGCTGATATCCCTTTTCCCATGAGAAATCTTTTCCTTTTCTCAAACGGATCATCAGGGGGGTCTGCATGGCTGATATTGTGGTGAAACCCCTCCCACAGGAAACTGTGAGGACCATGGTCCTGACAGTTTCCTGTCTGTGAACCTCATTGCATTGTGGGAAATAGCTGTTTACACCTGTTTCTGATTGCCAAAAAAAGCAAGCAGCAGCTATTTCCAGTGACATCACCTGCCAGCAGTAAAAATGTCACCATGTGATAAATGTCAGAATGTAAATCAGGGAGAGGAAAGATTTTATAACGGGCACACACCGACTAAATCATTTATACATAATTATTGTAAAAAATTAAGGAGAATCTGTATTGTTAAAATCGCACAAAAGTAAACATACCAGTGCGTTAGGCGACATCTCCTATTACCCTCTGTCACAATTTCGCCGCTCCTCGCCGCATTAAAAGTGGTTAAAAACAGTTTTAAAAAGTTTGTTTATAAACAAACAAAATGGCCACCAAAACAGGAAGTAGGTTGATGTACAGTATGTCCACACATAGAAAATACATCCATACACAAGCAGGCTGTATACAGGCTTCCTTTTGAATCTCAAGAGATCATTTGTGTGTTTCTTTCCCCCTGCAGCTATCTTCCACTGAAGTGTCAGGCTGTTTCTTCCTGCAGAGTGCAGACAGCTCTGCCTGTATGTAATTCCTCAGTATGTGAAAGCCCAGCCAGCTCAGAGGAGGATTTATCCAGCTTGTAAAAGATAAGAGAGAAGAGAGAAGCTGCCCTAATCTAAATAATACACAGGCAGGGTGCAGAGAGAGGCCTGGAGGGGGAGATGCATCACAGAACCACAACACTGAAGAACTTGGCAGCCTTCCAGACACAGGCTGACAAGTCTGACAAGAGAGAGATAAGTTGATTTATTACAGAGATGGTGATAGTAGAATATGCTGCAGTAAGCCAGAACACATTAGAATAGCTTTTGGAACTTGTAGGATGATAAAAAACAGGATGCAATTTTTGTTACGGAGTCTCTTTAAGCACTTTTTTATTACATTTTTTCAGTGGAGCTTTTCAGTGAGGCTCTGCTACTGTCAGTGAAGGCATGAAAACCTGCACATAGCAGAATGTAATGCACACATTGGCTCAGGGTGGCCTTTGACACATTAACAGTTAGAGCAGAGAATATAATTTATTGTCTTATTGTTTCCTTTCCTGAGATGGAAGGAAATTCCCTGACATGATGCGTTGCCATGGAAGCACAGGGGCGTTAGGATTGCTGTATTTATGCTTTAGAGATAAAACATGCCAGTCCATTAGCAGTGACAGAGATTGCAGCAGCCATTGACACCCCCACCCCCCCTCCTTACTTCCCCCCACCGCTTTATATCTTGCCCAGGTAGTTCAGGGTTAACCCATCGGCACCTGTGACAGAGCTATAATGCTGGTCCTCAGGACGGTGTCTAAGCAACAAGTGGCGTTTCCATGACAAAGTGTGCCCACACAGTCACAGGCCTGCCACCGGCGAGGCGCGGGGCTGCGGCAGATGTCCGCTCACAGGAGCACAATTCACATAATCTGTCACTGGGGAACAATGCAGGAGAGGAATGTGTGATGATCTGTGGCCTGTGCCTCCAACATCACCAGCGTGTGAGCTGCCACTCTGCTCTGTCTACCAGGACTCTGTCTCTGTATATGTAACAATCACTTCATACATACCACAGACAGTCACACAATGTCTAAATCTTTGCTGCCCTCTAGTGCTCAATTACACTATTACATTGTCCAATAATCTATCAGTTTATCCACCAATACAGTACATCATAACATCAAGGTATGATACCATCCAAACAGGAGCACATGTAAGTTTCAAGACCACATACTACAAACATTGTCATGTGTATTAAAGCGGGACTGAAATAACCTAAAAAAATAAGAGTTTCACTTAAAGAGAACCAGAGATGAAGCAACCTCATGTATTTTACCTTATAAATCAGTGGGAACATGACAGTAAACACCTAATCTGCTCTTTGTTACATTGTTCTCTGTTTAATTTGCTTGTTATCACCTCTAAGATAAGAATCCCGACTAAGCAGTCGGTCTGGCTTTGCTACAGAATAATTATAGCTGAGACTGTGTTCTTTGCTGTCTTCAAGTCCAAGCCTGCCCCCTGCTGGCTTTGCTCAGGAATCATTATAGCTGAGTCATTATAGCAAAGCCAGAATCAATGCTCAGTCCGGGATTCTTATCTCAGCTAGATAACAGACACTTTTAGCAGTGAGGATGGAACAGAGAGCATGGTAAATGTTTTCTCTAATGTTCCCACTGATTTCTATGGTAAAATACACAAGGGTGCTTCGTCTCTGGTTCACTTTAACTGGGGCTTCTGCAAGTAGAGATGTCTCGAACAACAAATTTCTTCTGCAAATGTTCGCGAACAGGCAAATATTTCAAACCGCCATAGACTTCAATGGGCGGGCCAATTTTAAAACCTACAAAGACTGTTTCTGGCCACAAAAGTGATGGAAAAGTTGTTTCAAGGGGCCTAACACCTGGACTGTGGCATGCCAGAGGGGGATCCATGCCAAAAGTCTCACCAAAAATTACGGAGTTGACGCAGTCGTTCTTTAATGGCTAAAGGGCAGAAATCACATAACATTCCTACAAATAATGCACTGGAGTGGTTCTGTGCCTGCAATGTGGCCACAATAGACGTAGTGTGCACAGCTCTGGGTGCCAGTGGGCTGTGGAGTGTCACACACAGAGAAATGCAATAGTACTATCAGAATGCAGTGAAATAATAATGCACAGGAGTGGTACTGTGTCTGCAAGTTAATGAGGCAACAGGGGTAGTGTGCACACAGCTCTGGGTGTCAGTGGGCTGCGGAGTGTCGCACACAAAAAAGCACAGGGGACCGATATGCTAGCCCTCAAAAGGGCTGTTTGAGGTGCTTTCACAGCAAGTGAGGAACAAGAACACAGGCCTAGCTAATGCTTTCCCTACCTATCCGCAACAAGTCTGACCATGCTCTCATTAACAGTCAGCAGCCAGCAGAGAATGAATCCAATATGGCCACCACAACTGCATTTTAATAGGGGGTAGGGAGTCCAGAAGGGGGTGCTAGCTGATTGCCTGCCATGTGTCTGCTGACTGTGAGGTACGCAGGGCTGTGGAGTCGGTACAAAAATCCTCTGATTCCAACTCCTCAGGTTCGGATTCCACCGACTCCTCTAATTTGCATATTACAATCTTGTTGATCGAAAGTTTGTAACATAAAATGCATCTCTTAACTGCCAATTCTTAGGAATTTTAAAAGACAACTGAAGTGAGAGGTATATGGAGGCTGCCATATTTATTCCCTTTTAAACAATACCTGGCTATTCAGCTGATCTTCTGCCTCTAATATTGTAAGAGTGAAAAGAGGCGCCAGCAGGATAAAAGGTTCTAAAAGGCTTAAAATCCCTCAGGAGGTTGTGGTGGACTCGCCTTCCCGAAGCAGACAAGGTACCGTCAGTTTTATGACAACAGGTTTATTAATATACTCCAAAACAAACAGTGCAACGCGTTTCACGGGTATGTTCCCGCTTCCTCAGGCAATAAACAGATAGGAGTACACAGTATAGTCTCAAGGTCACGAATAGCGCCTCTGCCTCTAATACTTTTAGTCATAGACTTAGGCCTCGTTCACATCATATGCGCTTCCATGCACATTTAGAAGCGCGCATGACGTGATAACATGCAAGAGCGGTAGAAGGTTATAGACAGCCCTTCTGCCATTCACATCTAATGCTCTGCGCAGCAGTACGATGCCCTATGATGTGCTTGTGTACTGCTGCATGCATTCTGCCCGCAAGCACAGAGCTGACCCATTCACTGTCAATGGATGGGATCAGCAGTGCAGCGGGTAGCAGTGCAGATGGCGTGCGATTGTACGCGTTGCGTTCCGATCGCATGGCCATCTGCACTGCATAGATGTGAATGAAGCCTAAAACTAGTCCTTGTTAAGAGTACTTGTAGAAGGTACAGACTGGAACAAAGACCAGCTATCAGGCCCTAGGCAATGTAACTGTGGGTACATGTAAGAATGATGTGCAGGTACTCTGCAGGGGAATGAGGAGATTCTTCCTCTATTACACATTGTTAAAGAGACTCTGTAACAAAATTTTCAGCCTTATTTCTTCTATCCTATAAGTTCCTATGCATGTTCTAATGTGCTCTGGCTTACTGCAGCCTTTCCCAGTTGCACTGTCTCTGAAATATATCTAATCTAATTTCGTTTGTCAAGCTTTGTCAACCCAGGGAGGAAGGAGCTGCCTCTGTTGTAATGAATACAAGTTATGCACGCCCCCTGCAGGCTCACTCCTGTGTGCTTTGTTTATTCTTCACAGAGCTTTGTCTGCTGTCAGTCTATAGGAGTGTACACACGCACTACAAGAGGCAACGACGGGTCTGCCGGACCCTCCCGCGGTCTTTTAGCCGACAATAGTGTTTGTGCACGCGCTGTCGGCAGACTGATAAGGCTGTTTCTGAACGATCCGCTGTACACGATACTGCCGGCTAAAAGACCGCCCAGCGGGAGGGTCTGGCGGACCCGTCGTTGCCTCTTGTAGTGCGTGTGTACGCACCTTAAAGGAATACTGTAGGGGGGTCGTGGGAAAATGAGTTGAACTTGCCGGGGCTTCTAATGGTCCCCCGCAGACATCCTGTGCCCACTCAGCCACTCACCGATGCTCCGGCCCCGCCTCCGGTTCACTTCTGGAATTTCAGACTTTAAAGTCTGAAAACCACTGCGCCTGCATTGCCGTGTCCTCGCTCCCGCTGATGTCACCAGAAGTGTATAGCACAGGCCCAGTATGGTCTGTGCCTGCGCAGTATGCTCCTGGTAACATCAGTGGGAGCGAAGACACAGCAACGCAGGCGCAGTGGTTTTCAGACTGAAATTCCAGAAGTGAACCGGAGGCGGGGCCAGAGCATCGGTGAATGGCTGCGCGGGCACAGGATGTCTGCGGGGGACCATTAGAAGCCCAGGTAAGTTCAACTCATTTTCCCCTCGACAGTATTCCTTTAAGGCCCCATTAACACTTAAAAGCGCAAACTTGTGGGAGTGATTTTTCCGCGATTTAACGTGAAAAAATCACTGGACACTGCAGCGATTTTCCCACGATCACGTTTAGCGCTTCTATAGCACTGAAACGCGATCGCCGGGAAATCGCCTGAAAATGGTGCAGGCTACACGTTTGTTTGGCGGCGAAATCGCCGGCGATTAACGCAAATCACCTAAGTAAGAACGGGCCCATAGGGTTTTATTGCACTAGCGCTTTTAAAAGCGCTTGTGTGTTTGGCTGAAATTGCCGGCAAAACGCTGTAGTGTGAATGGGCCCTCAATGTGTCTGTGTGTCTGCTTCACAGACCTTCTGCCTCCCACTGCTCTGTGCTGCTCAAACATGTCAAGAATCCTGTAACCTGAGTCCATAGTAATCACAGCTGATCTTCTGAATCCCATGTCTGGGCTCTGCACTGTTTCTGAGCTCTGCTTTTCTCAGTTTTCAGTGTGTGACATCTCTCCCTCAGTCTCACAGCCTCACAGACACACTGAAAGCTAACTGTGAATAAAAATACACCACTACAAGCACTGGGGCTTCTTCCAGCCCCCTTCAGGCTAATCAGCCCCTCGCTGTCCTCCTCCGCCTCCTGGAGCTTCTGCTATGAGTCCAGGTACTCGAGCCAGTCAGGCGTAGTGCGCATGCACACACTCCGCCGCCAGGAGCATACTACACCTGTGCAGCACTATTGCGCAGGTGCAGAATGTTCCTGGCTGTGGAAGCGGCACGCGGCCGGACAGCGCTGACTGGCTGAATTACCAGGACTCATAGCAGAAGATCCGGGTGGTGGAGGACAGTGAGGGACTGATTAGCCTGAAGGGGGCTGGAGGAAGCCCCAGTTATGTATAAAACTTTTCTTTTCATCCTTCTCAGGTACCATTTAATTCGTAGTCACCAAACCAAATTTTAATAACATATCAAATTATTTGATTTCATGAGCAAAGAGAGTGCATACATTTGCATAAATCAGCATCAATGCAGAATTATTTCCATCTCGTTGACCATCTCTATTAGTAACACGGCTACACATCAGGCTTTATTCTTACAGCATAGATGTTATTTAGTATATATAAGAGATTCCTGTGTACACATCATATATACAGTCACAATCAGATGTGTATATACGGGGACTGCTTTATTGAAGCAGCACAACTAACTAATTTTGATTGGTTTATTTTATTTTTGTAGACTAAGCACAGCTATTACTGTATGTATAAATTATTTATGATGACTATTATCTGAGAAATAGAACATTTTATCATATTTTCTATTTTAATTACAGTTTAAATTCATTAATGCAGATTGCCTTCGTTTTTGTGGGTTAAAAACAGTCCAAATACCCTCAAGAGGGGGATGTAGAGATAAATGCTTGCGGAGGGAGGAGGCTAGGTTTATTTCCTTGACAGATGCGTGTGGGAGGCTAGGCCTAAATGAACGGAATGAACTTTGGCGCTTTTTGGATAAACATTGATTGAGTACAGGCTGTGGGCTCTCACCGGACGTTTTGGCGCTTTTATCTCTTTCTTGGCTTTCTATGTCTGCCTGGTCTCCTTTTCCTTCTCTTGTCTTTTCTCTTTTTCTCCTCTTTACCAATTGGTCCGGTGGTTTCCCCCAGCCTTGATGACCCCTTTAAGTCCAAAAGTAAACTTATTTTGCTTATGGGTGATATATCCTAATTGTCCTTATATACTTCCTTTGATTGTTAACCCTATACTTATTTGGTTATTGCCAATCAGATGATTCTATGTGTTATGTCCTGGTATGCTAATTGCCTGCTATATATTAATTGGTTTTATTCTCTTCTTCTTCTTCTCTTTTTTTGGCTGACACAACAGGACGGGTTGCCTGGACAACCAGACGCCCGTCAAGACACTCCCCCCTGATACTGCGGCTATTATTTTTGGACTGCGAGTTTGGTAAGGTAGGATCCCCATTGATATGCCTCAAGGAGGCGGGGTTTTCCTACGGCGGCGGCTCGGGGCAGCGTCTTTTGACATCTGCTCGGCTGGGAGGAGCGACATTTGAGGATGCATACTCTATGGCGGGTTGCCCTGACTACAGGACGCCCGCCGGGCCACTCCTCTCTGATACCGCGACTTTCAACTACGCAATCCGCGTAGCTTCCGGTTTTGGATACGGAATCCCCTATGACGTGCCCGGAAGGGGCGGGGCTTCCTTATGGCAGCGGCTCGGGATGGCGTTCTCACTCTCATTTGGCTGGGGGGAGTGACACCTGGAGTGGTAAGCCTATTTTAGGTGCTGTTGTGATGTTTAAAGATGTAATTTTTCTTGCCTCTGAGGAAGCAGAGCCAGACTTTGCGAAACAGACTGTTAGGCTATAACATCCAATTTTAATCTTTGTACTGAGGATGGAATAAAGGTGTTTTTCTGCTATCCACTGGTGCCCGGAAGATTCTCTCTTGTTGCTGCTACATTGGATCTCAAATCTGGAGGCACAGTGGTTACACCGTTCCCTCAGTGGTTCAACCAATGATCTAGTGCCAGTCCGCTTTTTGATCTCCCCTTACATAAATTCATTAGGAGTTGGAGTCGGTGCATTTTTCCCAAACTCTGACTCCGATTCCAGGTACCCAAAAATTGCTCTGACTCCGACTCCTCGACTCCAACTCCACAGCCCTGGAGGTACGGGTTCAAAGTTTAGCTCAATGATGATGTATAGGGGGCGGTTGGAACACGCCAAATGTTTGCTGTTTGCCGCAAATGCGAACAGCGGAAGGTTGCAGAATACTGTTCGCCAACGATAAGTTCGGGCCATCTCTATCTGCCAGCCCCCTGCAGCTGACCTGTGCCCACGAAGTTACCATACCGTTCTCCCGCCGAGGCTCACTTTCACTTCACACAGTTGGAGTGCACTGCCCCTGCGCGGCCGCGCGCGGCCAATAGAGATTTTCTCATACTGCGACTGCCCAGGATGCTCCTGGCTACGGGAACGTGTACAAGGATATGCGTGGCCTGGGCGCAGTGGACGTCAACTTAGAAGTTGGCTTTCACTGCAAGAAGCAAAGTGAGCCACAGTGTGGGACCCAGGGCCGGTTTAAGCAACAATGGGGCCCCAGGGCAAAATAAACCTGGGGGGCTCCCCCAACAGATACCCCAGAACAAAAATCGGCATTAGGGGACCTTTTTTGCAGCCGGTATAGTCAGGGTGTGAAGTCCCAATCGGTCAGAGCTCCACATTCTGGCTATCCCAGCCTGCATGGGGGACAAGGGGTTAAAAAGTTTCAGGAGGGGGGACCCCACATAATTTAAAAAAAAAAAAAAAACTACCACACTCTAAACATAAAAAAAAAATTGGGAAAATAGGAAAAAATGCCAGGGATCTTCATACAGCCATATTGCGGCTGTATAGCGATCCCTGGCCAAAGCGCTGCGGCTGCGTATAGACCCCCTGGAAACCCCATCAGGAAATTTATTGCGCTTTCGTTTGATGCATGTAAAATTACACTACCGTTAGGTTTGCGACTAAAAGTGACATTTACCACATTTAAAACTATACTTTTTTCCTTCTAAACTTTAAAATCGATTTTCTCAAAAACTATAAGGTCTTTTTGAAAAAAAAAAATTTCCTCTTATTCCTAATGATCTCCTTAACATATCCTGAAAATTTAGGGTTTCTAGCATTTAAGGTGGATTTGCTATTAACCATTAAAGTCGGCAGGTTTTTAAATGTTTGTTTTTTTCCTTAGAAACTTTAAAATCGATTTTCTCAAAAACTATAAGGCCGATTTGAAATTTTTTTTTCCTCTTGTAGCCACTGGGGCCCCTACAAGCTCTGGGGCCCTGGGGCAGCTGCCTCCTTTGCCTTAATGGTAGCGCCGGCCCTGGTGGGACCGTAACATCGGTAAGTGGCTGCGAGGGCACAGGTCGGCTGCAGGGGGCTGGCAGAAGCCCCAGGTAAGGGAAACTCTTATTTTTTTAGGTTATTTCATTTCCACTTTATCAATATGTTGTCAGTTCAGTTGCTCTTTAGACTCCTTTCACACTTTGCAAATTGCAGCTTGGGCAAAAAGTTGCATCACGCGATACCTTTGCAGCACGACAATACTGTGAAGCACCCAATACAATGAAAGTATGCCTCACTGCCGCCGTACACATGCACATTGCCCTGTAAACATGCTGCATGCAGTGTGCTACCCCGACAGAACCCGCCGCACCACACTCAATGTGATAGCCCCATAGGAATATCATTGCACCGCGTTGCGATATTATCCATTACGATGCGAAGCAAAGGACGCAGTGTGAAAAGAGACATAAAGAGCAGAGAGTCTTATGTATCCGAAAGAAGTTATTCCTCAACACACCAACTTCTATATCCAAAATGATCTTTTGATTACATTTTAACTAGGTACTGCACCAAGTGCCGTATATCTACGTCCCATAGGACTTCATCTGAAGTCCTAGGGTAGTAGATATTAGTCTCTCACCGCTGCGTGTTCGGTCCTCCGTGCGTTCTCGTCACTGCCCATGGGGAGATCAGTGAATGGGAACACGGTTCCCATTCATCGATCTAAGTCCCCGTGTCAATGATCGTCGGCATCAATGAGATTCCTGCGGTCATTGCAACAAACACAATAACAAATACATACACACACACACACACACTCAATTTTGTATGTCATAAGGGTATATTGCTGTTATCTTTGCAAACAAGTACTTGTAAATAGTGATGGACGCAAAACTGAAAAAATACACCTTTATTTCCAAATAAAATATTGTCGCCATACATTGTGATAGGGACATGATTTAATCAGTGTAATAACTTGGACAAATTGGCAAATAAAATACAGGGGTTTTAAATACAGTAGCATGTATTATTGTAAGAATATAATCAGGGGCGTAACTAGGCCCCACCTGCAAAAATTCTGAGCGGGCCCCCCCCCCTCCCCGGGACCCGCTCGGCCCGTTTTGGGGGGCTGGAGGGGTCGCTACACGAGGGGAAAGCCATGCCCACAGTTGGCGGGGAGGGGGGGAAGGTCCCCACCCTCCCTCACCTCGGGGCTTTCCCCTCTGCGCTCCCCTCCAGCTTAATAAGTGTGCGGGCAGCGGCTGATACATACCTTCCTTCCCTCTTCCGTGCGGTCCAGCGTGCGTTCCTCACTCTAGTCTCTGACGCGACTTCCTGTATAACAGGAAGTTCCTCACTCTAGTCTCTGATGCGACCTCCTGTATAACAGGAAGTCGCGTCAGAGACTAGAGTGAGGAACGCACGCTGGACCGCACGGAAGAGGGAAGGAAGGTATGTATCAGCCGCTGCCCGCACACTTATTAATCTGGAGGGGAGCGCAGAGGGGAGAGCCCCGAGGTGAGGGAGGGGGGAGACCTTCCCCCCTCCCCGCCGACTGTGGGCATGGCTTTCCCCTCGTGCTGCATCCCCTCCAGCCCCCAAAAATGGCCCTGAGCGGGCCCCTGGCAGGGGTCGCATCCCCTATTGTTACGCCAGTGACTATAATGGCTGAAAACTGAGAAATGCATTTTTTTTTATTTTCTTCTTATTATTTCTGTTAAAAATACATTTAGGATAAAATAATTCTTAGCATAATGTACCACCCAAAGAAAGCCTAATTAGTGGCAAACCCCCCCCCCCAAGATATAGATTTTTTATTTGAGATAAGTAGCAATAAAGTTGTTGGGGAATGAATGAGAGGAGCGCTGAAATTGCTCTGCAAGTCTGAAGCCTAAAAATAAAATAAAAAAAAAACAGATTTTTACCTAAGGAGGGGGAGGGCTCTGGGTCCTATAGAGCCTTACCAGTCCACTAGTCCCCCCACAGGCTCTTCCGTTTAAATCTCCTGCTGTGGGAGGCTTCAGCAGTCTTTGGAGCCCGAGTGCAGTTTAACTGCCAAAACAGTAAGATACCAGACAGCTTCCCAACTCACTTGCACACTATTTTGGCAGTTAGACTTAGCAACTGCTGTTCAGGAAATGCCGTTGAAAACAAAGAAAACCCTCAGAATCCCCCATGTGGAAATTAACTGTCCCAAAACCTGTTGGTTCGGTCAAATTTTAACTGCCTACTTTTTTTTCGTAATAGTGGTCCTACGATGAAAAATGGTGAAATTTAAAATATGTGCAAACATATACAAATAAGAAGTACGTTTCTTCCAGAGTAAAATGAGCCATAAATGACTTTTCTCCTATGTTCCTGTCACTTACAGTAGGTAGTAGAAATCTGACAGAAGTGACAGGTTTTGGACTAGTCCATCACATCATAGGGGATTCTCAGGGATTAATTTTATTTTAAAAAGCACTTAGTGAATGGCAGTTGCTCTGTCCAACTTCCAAACAACTGTGTAGTGAGCAGGGAAGCTGGCCAGCATTGTTGTTTAAATTCTTTTTAGGGAATAGCTTTATAAAGAATAAAAGCATTGCTGAGAATCCCCTATGAAGAGATGGACTAGTCCAAAACCTGTCCCTTCTGTCAGATTTCCATTACCTACTGTAAGTGACAGCAACATAGGAGAAAAGTAATTTATGGCTCATTTTAATCAGGAAAAAACATACTTCTTATTTGTCTATGTTTGCACATATTTTAAATTTTACAATTTTTGCCGTAGTGCCCCTTTAACAATTCTGCACAGCACAACATATATTGCACAGTCTGCCCTGGTGGATTATAGTGGAGGAAATCAGGAATGCTGGTGGACAAGTACAGAAAAGAAAAATAAACTACAGTCCAAACGCGCAATCCAAACGGAGTCTAATGACCCATACCCACGAGGGACAATTGTCGCCGCAACACGCAGGTCGCCCGTGAGTATGGGCCGCGCGCACACCGAACTGTTGCCCGGAACGGGCGCGCACCCCGAACTGTCGCCCGTCGCTGATGTCGCCAGGCGATTGAAATGTTCAATCGCCTGGCGACAGTCGCCGAGGCAACTCCGCCGCAGCTGTCGCTAGTCCGCGTGAGTACGCAGACTAGCGACAGCAACCTCCATTGAGCTACGCATAGCTTCCGGCTGGGGGAAGAAGGAACGTCGGCGACAGCTTCCGTCGCGCCTCTGGTCCCTCTTCTGTGTGTGTACGCAGGGGGACCTGGCGAGGAGCTGTCGCCGGCCTGTCACCCACACGTTCACGTGTGCTGGCGACAGGCCACTTTTGATGCCCGTGAGTATGGGCCATAAGGCCTCTTTCACAGTGCAACGTTAAAGTCGCACGTTAAAACAACATTTAACGCAGAATAACTCACTGCAATGAAAAATCAATGCCCCATTCACAGTGCACACGTTGCGTTGGTGACTAACGCTGCACGTTAAGTGAAAGTGCTGCATGCAGTGCGTTATACACGTTATTAGTTGCGTTAGACTGTTTGCACATGCTCAGTAATCACTTGGAAGCATACTTTTCATTGCCTGTATGCTCTACTGTATGCGATGATAACAGGGCATTAAGTTGCGTTGCGACTTTTTTTGGGCGTTACGTTGTAATTTGCGTTCCGACTTTAACGTCACGTCAAAACGCAATGTCCTACTGTGAAAGAGACCTAAAAGGTATAAGTGTTTATTGAGCTGCAAAATTCTACTCTACTGATCATAGGAACAAAGCGCACTTACAAAACACACTGTATTATTACTAATTTATATATCGCCAGCATCTTCCGTGACGCTGTACAACAGCATACAGGGTATAACGATACAAAATAAACAATGCAACAGTTAATACAAGATAATGGTGGATTATCGCTGATGCAGGGAACAAATAAACAACAGATTTGTGCAGGGGCGTAACAATAGACCCTGCAAGGGATACAGTGGCAGGGGGGCCAGAAGCCACAGGAGGCCCTGTACTGAGAGAGTGACAGCTAAGGGCAAGGAGAGGAAAAAACGTTCTGCTCTCTGCACAATTGTTTTAATGACTGCATCTGCTCAGCCACTGATAATGAATCATACAAGGCTTTGTAGACAAATATTTGTAGACAGTCCCTATTTAGTGTGCAGGGGGAGGGGGCCCCATCCAAACTTTTGCAGGGGGGTCCATTGATTTCGAGTTATGCCCCTGAATTTATGGGGGAGCCAGCAGTGGAAAGCAGGGACCGTAGGAACAACAGGAAGACTCTATAGGACCCAGAGCCTCCCCTTGTTAGGAGAGTATCTTTTTTTTTTTTTTTTAACGCTTCAGACCTTTACTGCAGTTGCTACCCTTGGAAATGATGCTAGATTATGTTCCGGGATAACAGAGGGTTTAGTGACCAATGGCTGGCCAGTTCTTCTGGGAGTCCAAAATTTAATCTGCTAGGTTCTGATATCAAGGATAGGCCGGGTAGTCAGCTGTCATATGTTAGAAATTGTTTATTGTTTTCTGTAATTGTAATAATTTCTGTGATCATGTTATGATCAAAAGCGAGGAATTGTGGAGATTTCAATATATTTGCAATAAATATTCATAATAAAGTTACATATACATATACAGTTCATAAGCCAATATAAAAACTAATAATAGGTTCTCTTTAGAATTAGCTCTAGAGATGTCTCGAACCTCCGATTTTAGGTTCGCGAACCTCGAACTCGAACTTCCCAAAAAGTTCGGGTTCGCACAAACTTTTCGAACCGCAATAGACTTCAATGGGAAGGCGAACTTTGAAAACTACAAACATTTATGCTAGCCACAAAAGTGATGGGAAAGATGTTTCAAGGGGTCTAACACCTGGAGGGGGGCATGGCGGAGTGGGATAGAGGCCAAAAGTCCCGGGGAAAAATCTGGATGTGACGCAAAGCAGCATTTTAAGGGCAGAAATCACATTGCATGCTAAATTGCAGGCCTAAAGTGCTTTAAAACATCTTGCATGGGTATACATCAATCAGGGAGTGTAATTAGAGTTCTGCAGTACATCAATAGCAGCCGGGCAACTGTATCCTTATTCCGCTTCTTTGTTTATTTCATCTTGATATTAAACATGATACATGCGTGCATACATACAGTTCTGGTGCATCAAAGCTATTGCAGACATACAAGCACGTGAACAAGCGCCGGTCAGGCGCGAAACGGCGTTGTGCTGTCCTCTCACCCTGGTCACCCACACCCTGATACACCTCAACGCGGACATCTGCAATAGCTTTGATGCACCAGAACTGTATGTATGCACGCATGTATCATGTTTAATATCAAGATGAAATAAACAAAGAAGCGGAATAAGGATACAGTTGCCCGGCTGCTATTGATGTACTGCATGTGTTTATACTCTTCTTTAAAGTGAATATACCGGCTGCACGTTCCTTTGCTTTTTATTACATGGTGCTGCACAGAGCGCAGAAGTAAAGATTTGAGGGTTTTATGCAGGCTGTTCTTCTGTTGTCCTTCAAGAAAAAATACTGAGTGCCGAGTGGCGTGTGTTTGCTACAGTGTACTACGTAATTAGAGTTCTGCTTCACACTGACACACCAAACTCACTGTGTAACGCACCACAAACAGCTGTTTGCGTAGTGACGACCGTGCTGGACTGGCGCGCACCGTGGCGAGAGTGCAGGCCGTGGCGGTTTTCAAGTTCATATGGTCGCCGGGCTGTGGTAGCTCAATGATAGAACAACAGTGACTGTCCAGCTGATCAAATTTGGTCTGTCCACAATGAAACAATGACCTTATTATCTTTGGTGTGCCCCCCCTGCCCCCCGAGACACTCAAATAGCCGGCGGTCATTGCTTCATTGTGATACGCAAGCCCCTTCACCGCGGCAAGGTAACGATCACGAAGGGGAATTGACACATGTACATGCCTTTGTTTTGTTGTTGCAGCCTAGGTGCAGCCAGAAAAATTAGGCAGGCATGCACCAGAAAAAAATGATATTGTTTTTGTTAGCGGCCGGTGCTAGCAGTGGCCTTAAAAATTCAGGAATCCACCTGGAATCCTGGACCCTATTGGTGGTGGCGGAGAAGGCAGTCACACGGCATGCAGGCAGAGATGCTGTGTGTGGGGACTGACTTAGTCTTCGGGCAGGCCTGACCGTGCTTTGCAGACCACGTGGTCAGATGGACCCTTGACCCAAAGCTGTGTGCCAGAGATGACACCACTTGCCTTTCAACATCACGGTACAGTTTGGGTATTTTTGAGAAAAAATTGCGGCCTGGTTTCTTCCACTGCGGTGTGTGGCTTTGCTTTTGTGTGCTGCTTTTCCTCAGGTGGTCATCCCATTGCAGTTTGTGCTTTGTCATCATGTGCCTTCGTAAGGAAGTTGTCCCTATGCGGGTCTTGGTCTTTCCATGGCTCAAGTTTGGTGGCAGAGAGTACAGATGGCATTGCTCTCATCTGAGGCATACACACAAAAAAATGTCCACACAGCTGAGCCCTGGGATGATGGCCCTTTGGTGGTGGCGGCCGAGTGAGTGTTAAGTGGGGTGCCAGAATCAGAGCAGCAGGAGGAAGATATGTTACGGTTCCGTGCGGAAGATGAGGTGTTCTGGGTTAAATAGTCAACTACATCCTGACAATCTTGGGGATTGATGGCACGTGCCTTCAGAACACTGTACTTTGGTCCAGGGCCACACGAAATCACGACAGCGCGACCTCGAACAGACCTGCCGGGTGGCCTGCCTCTGGGTCTGCCCCTTCCTCTTCCTGTTGTTTTGTCTATTTTGGGGGGGGGGGGGGTATAAAGTGAAAGGTATGCACTGACTTGACTAATACAATGTGCAGCTATCACGCAGGTGCACTGAACAGGTATGCAGTGAGTAGTATTACAAATGAGCAGCTGTCACACACTCAGGTACCGTCAGCAGGTATGTAGTGACTGCTATATAACACTGTGTGCTGTCACGCAAGTGCACTGAACACAGGTATGCAGTGAGCCAGTGACTAGTATTACAAATGAGCAGCTGTCACACACGAGCAGTGAAAAGGTAGTCACTGAATGTGCTGGAACTTGCAGTATAGGAATTAGCAAGGACCAGTTGGGACTGACTGACAGACAGGGCTGTATATGCAATGCAAGTGTCAGTGAGCCACGCAAAAAAAAAAAAAAAAAAAACAGGTCACAAGAACAGCATTATCTCTCAAAAGAGCTTTTTTGGGGTGCTTCTTAGCAATAAGTATTAGCAAGGAGCAAGCTAACAAGCCTTTAGCCTAACTAAGCTTTCCCTAATGTCTCTCTGCAGCACCTCTCCCTTCTCTAATTACTGCAGCAACACCGAGTGAGGGAAATGGCCGACGCTGCTGCTTTTTATTAGGGGGGGTTCCAGGAGGGAGTGTAGCCTGATTGGCTACCATGTGTCTGCTGACTGTGATGTGGAGGGTCAAAGTTGAGCCTAATGATGTAATATAGGGGGCGGGTCAAACTCACCATTCACCGCGAACGCGAACCACCGAAGTTCGCGTGAATCTGGTCGAACCGTTCGGGCCATCTCTAATTAGCTCAGATGGTAAAAAACCCATAATTTTAGCTATAAAGAAGAAGCTAGTTATTGATTTTTACATAGAGAAATAAATCCAAAGTTGTTTTATTTTTTGTTTTGTATGTTTGATTAAAGTGAACTGTAACTGATGAAATAAAAAAAGTTTAACTTACTTGGGGCTTCTACTGGCCCCCTGCCGATGTCCTGGGCCTGGACCATGACAAGGTGATCCTCCAGTTCCCAGTTTTGTCTCTGGCAACTGGCCAGTCAGTGGCCACTGAGCCTGGCCACACATGACCTCGATCACAATACCGTTGCTAGGAGTGTCCTGCACATGCGCAGTACGAGATTTCTCATACTGCGCATGTGCAGAATGGCGATGGCAGCCAAGCCCGGTCCGCCCATGATGCCAAGTGAGGTGATTTCCTCAGGCAGCAGAAGTCTGGGGGCAGCACCAGGCAGAAACAGTAAGTGAAGAGAGTGCCTGGCCAACCTATACTGGGGGCAACTGTACCTAGCTAACCTATACTGGAGGCAATTGTACCTAGCTACCAATATTGGGGCACCTATACCTGGCTACCTACCTATACTGAAGGTGTTTTGGGGGGGCTTACCGCAGCTATAACGTGCAGTGCAAATTGCCGGGTGCTTTGCGATCATTCCAATTTGGGGGGTGGGGGCACATTCTCACAAGTTTGCCTCAGGCAGCAAAAAGTCAAGAACTGATGGCAGCGTGATCGAGGCGCAGTGGCCACTGACTGGCCAGTCACACGAAACTAGTGCGCTGAGGGGGACTGGAGGATCGGTTTGTACCAGTGTGGGCACCGGACATCTGCAGTGGACCAGTAGGCGCCCCAGGTAAGTTGAACTCTTTTTTTTTGTCCTTTCTTTTTTTTTATCAGTTAAGGTTCACTAGAAATGACCCAGCTACAAGCACAGTTAGGACATGTAAAACCGATAAAGTATTTTTCTGCTAAAATATTCTTTTTTGCTAAAATATCTGCTGACTTGCTTTTTAGGATCACCCTCCTAGAAGTAATAATTAACTAAATAATGTGATTTTTATGCATTTGAATGTTATAAACATGGCTGGATTTAGGGCACCAGGAAAGCTAGTGGGCAGCAGGCTGGCATCAGCAGTAGCCTGCCAAACATTCCTTCTATTATACACAGTTTGCATATAGCGGAGGGCAGCTACCAACAGGGGGCAGCGAATGTGCACTGACAGTGATCTCTGAGCTTCCTGTCACTTACCAAAGACCTTTCAATCAAATCCCTGCCATCATGTCACTAACTATCCTCAAAAGAGCCTACAATCGAAATCCCTGCTGTGTTGGGGTGTTGGGATGCTGTTGGTGTGGGGGCAGCTTGTTATAGTGGGCCTTGGACAGTAAAAAGTACAAATCTAGTCTAGTCTGAATAAACTTTGGGAAGCCTATTGGGCACCGATACTGAAGGTTACTAGGCCTATGCTGCGGCCTTCTACTGGGAGTCCACACTGCCAATGTAACTCTGAGGTGTTGGGCCTCGCATTCAATTCACAGGTCCTGAGTATGAACTTAACCATTTAAGCCTTCTGGACGTAGAAGCTACGTCCAGGAGGCCATGTGCACTCCCTCGCACTCCCGCGGCCGATCGCATGCATACACGCGTGCTCCCGGCCGCAGATCGTTAGCCCAGGAATCAATCAATCGGGACATGGTGCCCGATGATTGATTCCTCTCCCCGCAGAAAAAGCAACCCCTTCCTTTGGAAGCCTAGCTTTTTCTGCCTCTTGCATCCCCCTACGTCTCTCTAAGCGTACATGTAAACAAACTCATGGCTGCCATCTTGTGGCCAAAAAGTAAAACTACATCTACATGTAAAAAAAAATAAAAATAAACATATATTTACATAAAAAATTACTATTTACATCTCACCCTCCCAAAAATACCCAAATAAAGTGTTCAATAAAAAAAAAATGACAATAAAAAAAACACCTAAATATTTATAAGGGTCTAAACTTTTTAAATAGCAATGTAAAGATGAAACATTTCTATTTTTTTTTTTAATTTTCTTATTATTATAAGCTTGTAAATAGTGATGGGTGCAACAAGGTGTGTATTGAGATCTGCAGATATCATAGACTATGAATGCATTTTGCAGGAACGGATCTTTTGCAGATACTGATCTTTTGTGTCTGTACAGCATCTTTGTGTGAAGCATCTTGCAAAGATTTTTATCCGATGGGGAGTTCAGCTCCATAGAATAGACTGTGTAGGTGTGGCTATCATACTACATGGAAGGGGGTAAAATTGGTCTGTGATCTTGTCTTTTCCAAAGACTTTTATTTCAAGTGTGTATGTAAGTCAGTCTACTGTGGGGGATATTCTGATTTCTGTATTTATGTCACATGATTTCATTTTGTATCAGGTAAAGATAAGAAATTTACAGACGTTCACAAGAAATGAGGATTTCATGGTATGCTTGTTCAAAACAGAACTCCAGGGATGCTTTCAGTGACAGAAATTCTTATGACAGGACGGTCCTTAAAAATCATACATAACTAGCAAGTATTTGTGACATAATGAGTCAATCAGAGTTACCTCCCTGTGAGGTCGCCAGTGGGTGGATCTCTCACATACCCTCGATTCCCCCCAGTTATCTTTAAAGTACTTCCCCCTACACATAACACAGCATGGAGGGGCTCAGTGAAGGCAGCAGTGAAGGTGTGGAGGAGTCTGATCGGGTCACACAGGGCATAAAAGGAGATCTTCCCGGCCTTATAATCCAGCTCTATCCTGACTCTATTACTGGGGGACTCGTCAGGTAACCGGATAACATTCCTGTCATATGTCACGAAATACTGATTATACCTCCTGCACAAACCCCAGGACTTGTTATTATCTCCAATCCCTGACTGATCTCCTCTCCTGGCTATACTGGGGTAACACATCCCAAGTACCCAGCTATGTGATCCCCCAACATCCACTTCCCAATAATGTTGCCCTGAGGAGAATCTCTGGCTGCTCAACACCTGAGGTACATTATGAAATCTCTCTGGTGTTTCTGGGCGATGCTGCCTTCTGCCTGCCCTGAATGCAGATCTCCTGTCAGCTGATAGATGTAGATCATTACTAGCTGTGTTTACATCCAGTAATATGTCTGCATACACTGGTAGCCCTGATGTTTGCTGTGTACCCCCAATATTTGTCCCCTCAGCCTGGCGCTGTGGGTGATGTGTGGTAGGAGTGGGTTGGGGTTGTGGCACAGCAGTGATGGGAACTTTGTCCTCTGTACTAGAATGTGAATAGGCCTGTGTGTGTTGTGCGGTGGGGGTGGGTTGGGGGCGTGGCCTGGATAGTTTAGCAGTGATGGGAACTTTGTCCTCTGTACTAGAATGTGGATAGGCCTGCGTATCTGTATGTTTCTGCACAATTACCCCAGACATGATATCAGATAGTCCTGTGTGTAATGTGTGTGAGATGCCGGCCACATCCAGATCCCCTCCATCATGGAGCTGTTTATCATGTCTCTCTCTGTCCTCCGTGTCACACAAGTCACCTGTGTCTGATTCCTGTAAGACAGGCAGTGGATCAGTCATGTTACACAGCTCCTCAATGTGACGCATCTTCCTGGACAGCTCCTCCTTCTTTATCTCCAGCTGCTGAATGACGTCATTGTATGATTGTGACACCTGCTCTGCCTGCCTAATGATGTCACCCAGGACTCTCTTCTCCAGATCTTCCAGCCGTCTCCTGAGGTCTCTAAACAGGGTAGTGACTCTCTCTGTTTCACCATCTGCTTTTTCTTGTGCTTTTCTCCTGCGTTCCTCCAGACTCTGGACTCTTTTCTCGGCCTCCTCTGTCTCTGCCATCAGTTTCTGCAGATCATTTCTCAGCTTCTTTTTCTTCTTCTCAGAGGCCTCATTCAGCATCTCCACCTGGTGTCCTCGATGTTCTAAATCCAGCCTGCAGGACACACAGATACAAGCAGCATCCTCAGTGCAGTAATTCACCAGGATCTTCTTATGGACGGAGCATTTCCTGTTCACCGGGGGAGTGTTGGGGTCACATAAGACATGTTTTGGTGCCTTGCTGTGGACGGTCAGGTGTTTAACACACAAAGAAACGTCACAGTGCAGACAATATTTAACAGCCTTCACAGATGAGTCCACGCAGTTACTGCAGCAGACTCCAGCCTCCTCCTGATCTGGATGAGTAGACAGGAAACTCTCTGCTATCTTCCTCAGAGCAATGTTCCTCTGCAGTGTCGGCCGTTCCATAAACCCCTCTCTACATTCAGGACAGAAATAAACTCCAGACCCCTCCTGTGTATCCAGCACACGATCAATACAGCCCCGGCAGAAGTTGTGGCCACATCTCAGGATTACAGGATCGGTATAAATGTCCAGGCAGAGGGGACACTCCAGATCCCGGCTCAGATCAGCAGAAGCCATCGCTACAGTAAAAGAGAGGAAATGAAAGTTAAATGTTTGTTAATGCAGTATGGCCAGTTGCTTAATTATTGCACATGGTGTAGCAAGGCTATTGTGTCACAGTTATTTAAAGAGGAACTTTAAATTAACCCTGAACAGCAACAGTTGAAAGCTTTTGTACTTATAAGCCTGGGATTCTAGCTGTCACGCTCGGTGGTATATTCTCCACAGTCAGCACGTAATGCATATCCTGACGTGAAGGAGACACACACGCAAGCACAAGGAACCAGGATATCCCCAGTTGTAGTGCGAACACACTAGTGGAGGAGAGGACTGACTCCAGTAGGAGATGTGGCACACAGAGCAGGCGTAGATCCGAGCAACCACAAACAATACTTAACAATAGTGGCTCAGCGCAAGGTAGTGCTGAGCGTATTAGCCAGAACTCAGAAAGATAAGGACAGGTAGACAGAATGAACGCTTGCTAAAACTAGTCACTGCCTCAGTGACAGCAAGCACTCATAAACAGGGCAGACTGAAACGAGGTAGCCAATCGCGGACACAGTGATGGCCTACTTCGCAATAACAGGACTGAGCTAACAAAGAATGGGTGATCACGATAAGCACAACCTACCGAAACATGCTAAGACTGACTGACTGAACATAGGATATAAACAGTTCGAGTACCTATATATCAGCAGCACTGATATATTAACGTAACACGAATACAAGGAAAATAACAAACGCGCTAGTATGCGTATATATCGGCGAAGAACCAATATATGATGCAAAACTAGCAAAGTAACAAATACTGATAAACAGGAACAGGACTAGAAGGACTCACTGACTCCTACGCAGGAGATCAGTGCCGTCCACATGAAAAAACACTAGAATTAGGAACACGATCTGGGGCCAGAGTAACAGCGAGACAGGCTGATGCTGAAACTATGATAGCCTGTGGAGCAGTGCAGGAATAAGCTCTTAATACTGAGGTCATCCAATGGGAGCAGACATGCAGATTCCCACACAGGTGAATGATGATCAGTCACAAGCTGGCAGCAGGAAAAGGCAGACAAAACTATGCAACCTGCATGAAAGGGATTGCAGCTCCACTGCAACAGACAATGGCTTCAATTCATCAAGCATTACCGCATTCGGTAATGCTGAAAACAGCTGACTTAACGAAGCACTTTAGAAAATGTTAATTCATCAAAGCTGTTACCGAATGAGAAGCTGAAATGACACAGCAATGAGATAAATTACCGACATGTGCTCAACAAATGTTAATTCATCAAGGTTCCCACATTCGCTAACACATTCGGTGTTTATCTCAAGCTCTCCCCTGTCGTTACAGGCTTCGAAAGCCTTCTGTGTGAATGTTTTCATGATTAGCAGGAGCAGGCAGCCAATAGAAACAGCCCCTGTTCTCCTGCAAGTGCTGCTGATAGGTCACACAGGCTTCTCCACACAAGCTTTCAGACCCCCCAAGCAGTGAGCAGAGAGAACGGGTCAAAATATATCCCCAGATTCCCTTCGGTGGTGTAACCCTTTCAGGCCCTGTTTGATAATGCAAAGATGCTGGTGGTGAAATCACCAAGCATGGCATTTGTAATGTCTCCAGGAAGTTCATCTACGTTGTGGCAAATAAATAAAATGTTAAGAAAGACTGATCGACAGATTCAGAGCAGCAGAGGCAGTATAAATAACAGTAACTATAACACCTTTACATCTAAAGGGATGTCTGGATGCCTTCTATTGTTATCAGCTTGTAACAACACACGGACATTCCAAGCTGCTCTGCACCACTCTGCAGTTATCCGAACAGCCTTTGATGAATTGAAGCCTAGTAGTTCGGTAACTTAACGAACCTCTACCACACATGGGAAAATATTGATGAATTAGCACAGTGAAGTGTAAAATACCGAATGCGGTATTTTAAGGACTGGGGTTTTGTTATCGAACACCCTTTGATGAATTGAAGCCAATGTTTGATTTCACAAGAGCATCCCAAACTGCCATGAACTGCAGAGCGACTGCAGATGGAATCAACACTTAAGGTGCGTACACACATGCGACTATAGTCGTTTGAAACGATCGTTCCCCGATCATTTCAAACGACGATCGTTTGAAAAAAAGCAGCCAACGACCATGAAGTCGAACGACGGACGAGCTAGATCGTTCAAAACGAACGATCTAGCTTGGCGGATTTTTCCCAACGACGATCATTTGCAAAAGTAGTACATCGTTGGAAACGATCGTTCGTACTAGGCTTGACATGCGCATTTCACTATTTCTCCTTGGAACTTTTCATTTTTATGCGCAGGCGCAATAGGTGCTTTTACGTGGTGTAACGTTCGTTCTAACGATGTGACCGTTACACACCTTTTACAACTAACTTTACTTAGGTCGTTCTTCCGTCAATTAACAGTTCGTTCGTCGTTGACAACGAACGATCGTTGTCGCATGTGTGTACGTAGCATTTGAGTGAATGCAAGCAAAACTATGCGTGCAAATGCATGTAAAGAAATAAAAAACTGCTTGTCTACAGAACAACTGCAGCCAGCAGTACATGCTGCAGAAGCGATCATAACACTAGCAGAACTGTTCATCACAGCTAGATACTGGTGGGGGAGCGGCTGTGTGCCCTGTATTGTGCTGTGTGCAAAGTGATTGCCTAACAGACTGTGCATAGTGTCTAGACCAGTAACCCAGCAATGACCACTGTGAAATCCAGGCTGGAATAATGAGGATTGTGTGGTATATCATTAGATGTAGGGTCAGCTCAAGGCAAAGCCCCGGAGCTCTGCCGCGGTGTCAGGCTTATGGAGATCACTGTATGGGTAAACCAACCAGTAGAGACCTGCTCTATCTGCATCAGGCTCAGCTAATACGGTGCCCACACTGATGGGAATATGTTGGTGCCAGTAGTGCTCATAATGGTAATTATGTTTAAAGTTGGATCAGATGTCAGATTCTGATTCCGATAACGATGTGTATTTACGCGTAATTACGTGCAGAATTTAAACGTAAAATTTGCTTGCATTGGGCATGATCTCATACAGTCAGGTCCATAAATATTGGGACATTGACGCGATTCTAACATTTTTGGCTCTATACACAACCACAATGGATTTGAAATGAAACGGACACGATGTGCTTTAACTGCTGACTGTCAGCTTTCATTTGAGGGTGTTTACATCCAAATCAGGTGACCAGTGTGCAAATGTGCCTCCCACTTGTTAAAGGACCAAAAGTAATGGGGCTGAATAATAATCATAAATACATGTTTTCACTTTTGAATACTTGGTTGCAAATCCTTTGCAGTCACTTACAGCTTGAAGTCTGGAATGCAAAGACATCAGCAGACCAGTGGTGGGACGAAATTTCGCATCTAAATTCGCATTTACACATCGTAAAATTGTAATTAATTTATATAAAATAGTAGTATTTCAAGGTTTCGCATAATTTTTTGCGTAATTTTCGTGAAATTTTGCATAATTTTATACCGATTTTAGAGGTTAATAGCAAAGCCCCATACATGCAATTTCTACCAAAATTGCTACATCTGTTAAGCAGAATAGTGGGTTTAAGTCACAAAAATAATTTTTCAAAAAGTATGTTATGGATACAAGAAAAATTTTTTTTTGCAAAAACACCTTGTAGTTTTTGAGAAACTCGATTTTAAATATGCAAAGAGAAATGGTTTTTTAACTGTCATTTTTCTAAGTTTAAAAACCATTTTTAACTTGCATTTTTTAAAATCGAGTTTCTCAAAAACTATAAGGTGTTTTTGCAAAAAAAATGTTTTCTTGTATCCATAACATACTCCTAACATACTCCTTAACATATGTAGCAATTTTGATGTCAATAGCATGTATGCTTTGCTATTCACTTCTAAAGTTGAGAAAATAAATTACGCAAAATTTTATACGAAATTACGAATGACTACACAAAATCAATTGAATTTGCAAATCGTAACTACTAGGGATGGGACGAATCCACAATTTCTTTGAATCCAAATCTAAAAAGGTTCTTGCATATCTCGAACCTTTCGAATCCCGAATCTAACGAATCCTGCACATAAGAATTGTGTGATCCGTGATATAATTGCCTGCAGTATAGGTACACAGGCATAGGTACCCACAGTATAGGTAGCTAGGTAAAGGTGCCTTCAGTATAGCTAGCTAGGTATATGTGCCTTCAATATTGGTAGCTTTCAGTATAGGTAGCAAGGTGTATGGGCCTTCAGCATAGGTAGCTGGGTATATGGGCCTTCAGTATAGGTAGCAGGGTATAGGGGCCTTCAGTATAGGTGGCAAGGTATAGGGGCCTTCAGTATAGGTAGTAAGGTATACAGTGTTCTCCCCAGGCTCTTTTAGCCGGGTGCTTCACCCGGCTAGATTTGTTGACCACCCGGCTGTCATTGGCTCACCTCCTCACCACCTCCTATGCTGTAAGCAGAGTTGACCTGCATTTTCATCTCTCCCCACCCGGCTGCTTTTTCATGCCACCCGGCTACAATTTCTTGCCACCCGGCTGGAAAATAATTCTGGGGAGAACACTGGGTATATGTGGCTTCAGTATAGGTAGCAGGGTATAGGGGCCATCATTATAGGTAGCAGGGTATATGTGCCTTCAGAATAGGGTGCAGGTTATAAGGGCCTTCAGTATAGGTAGGTAGGTATAGGGGCCTTCAGTATAGCTAGCAAGGTACATGTGCCTTCAGTATAGGTAGGTAGGTAAAGGGGCCTTCAGTATAAGTAGCAGGGTATAGGGCCTTCAGTATAGGTAGGTATGTAGGTAGGTACTGGGGCCTTCAGGTAGGTAGCCCTGTGCTCCCCCAACCCCCCCATGGCCTCCACCGTGTCTCCTCCACTCGCCCCCCCTGCATAAATACAGTGGTGTGAAAAACTATTTGCCCCCTTCCTGATTTCTTATTCTTTTGCATGTTTATCACACTTAAATGTTTCTGCTTATCAAAAACCGTTAACTATTTGTCAAAGATAACATAATTTAACACAAAATGCAGTTTTAAATGATGGTTTTTATTATTTAGTCAGAAAAAAAACTCCAAACCTACATGGCCCTGTGTGAAAAAGAAATTGCCCCCTGAACCTAATAACTGGTTGGGCCACCCTTAGCAGCAATAACTGCAATCAAGCGTTTGCGATAACTTGCAACAAGTCTTTTACAGCGCTCTGGAGGAATTTTGGCCCACCCATCTTTGCAGAATTGTTGTATTCAGCTTTATTTGAGGGTTTTCTAGCATGAACCACCTTTTTAAGGTCATGCCACAACATCTCAATAGGATTCAGGTCAGGACTTTGACTAGGCCACTCCAAAGTCTTCATTTTGCTTTTCTTCAGCCATTCAGAGGTGTATTTGCTGGTGTGTTTTGGGTCATTGTCCTGCTGCAGCACCCAAGATCGCTTCAGCTTGAGTTGACGAACAGATGGCTGGACATTCTCCTTCAGGATTTTTTGGTAGACAGTAGAATTCATGGTTCCATCTATCACAGCAAGCCTTCCAGGTCCTGAAGCAGCAAAACAACCCCAGACCATCACACTACCACCACCATATTTTACTGTTGGTATGATGTTCTTTTGCTGAAATGCTGTGTTACTTCTACGCCAGATGTAACGGGACACGCACCTTCCAAAAAGTTCAACTTTTGTCTCGTTGGTCCACAAGGTATTTTCCCAAAAGTCTTGGCAATCATTGAGATGTTTTTTAGCAAAATTGAGATGAGCCTTAATGTTCTTTTTGCTTAAAAGTGGTTTGCGCCTTGGATATCTGCCATGCAGGCCGTTTTTGCCTAGTCTCTTTCTTATGGTGGAGTCGTGAACACTGACCTTAATTGAGGCAAGTGAGGCCTGCAGTTCTAGAGATGTTGTCCTGGGGTCTTTTGTGGCCTCTCAGATGAGTTTTCTCTGCGCTCTTGGGGTAATTTTGGTTGGCTGGCCACTCCTGGGAAGGTTCATCACTGTTCTATGTTTTTGCCATTTGTGGATAATGGCTCTCACTGTGGTTCGCTGGAGTCCCAAAGCTTTAGAAATGGCTTTATAACCTTTACCAGACTCAGAGATCTCAATTACAGTACTTTTGTTCTCATTTGTTCCTGAATTTCTTTGATCTTGGCATGATGTCTAGCTTTTGAGGTGCTTTTGGTCTACTTCTCGGTGTCAGATAGCTCCTATTTAAGTGATTTCTTGATTGAAACAGGTGTGGCAGTAATCAGGCCTGGGAGTGGCCACAGAAATTGAACTCAGGTGTGATAAACCACAGTTAAGTTATTTTTTAACAAGGGGGGCAATCACTTTTTCACACAGGGCCATGTAGATTTGGAGGTTTTTTTCTCACTAACTAATAAAAACCATCATTTAAAACTGCATTTTGTGTTCAATTATGTTATCTTTGACTAATAGTTAATGGTTTTTGATGAGCAGAAACATTTAAGTGTGAAAACATGCAAAAGAATAAGAAATCAGGAAGGGGGCAAATAGTTTTTCACACCACTGTAGGTACCCACTCACCTTCCCCATGGAGCGCAGAGCGGCAGACCTTTTCCTTACTTCCCTGTTCCCCCTAGTTGCCAGACCGACTTTTACTGATGATGTAATAGTAAGAGCCAGTCACTAGGGAAAACAAGGAAGTCAGCGAGAGGTGTGCCGCTCTGCACTCCGCTCTGGATAGGTGAGCGGATACTTCTTCTTAACTATGTGGGGGGCGAGCGGAGGAGGCGCGGGGGGGACGGAGGAGTACGAGGGCGAGCGGGGGGAGCCGTGGATGCCTGGGGATGCAGCGTCTGGATTCGGCGGATTGCAAAGGTGTGTGTGTGTGGGGGGGGGGGGGGATATATTGGCTACCTATACTGTGGGGTAGGGAGCATCCGACTATCTTTACTGCAAGGGGGAGGAGAGCATTTGGCTGCCTGTAAAGCAAAGGGGGGTTGGGGAGAAGCATCTATACTGCAAGGGGGAGGGGCTACCTATACTGGAGGAGGGGGGTGCATCTGGCTACCTATAATGCAGGGGGTGGGGGGTTATCTGCCTACCTACAGGTCCTTTTCAAAAAATTAGCATATTGTGATAAAGTTCATTATTTTCTGTAATGTACTGATACACATTAGACTTTCATATATTTTAGATTCATTACACTACAACTGAAGTAGTTCAAGCCTTTTATTGTTTTAATATTGATGATTTAGGCATACAGCTCATGAAAACTCAAAATTCCTATCTCAAAAAATTTGCATATTTCATCCGACCAATAAAAGAAAAGTGTTTTTAAAACAAAAAAAGTCAACCTTCAAATAATTATGTTCAGTTATGCACTCAATACTTGGTCGGGAATCCTTTTGCAGAAATGACTGCTTCAATGCGGCGTGGCATGGAGACTATCAGCCTGCGGCACTGCTCAGGTGTTATGGAGGCCCAGGATGCTTCGATAGCGGCCTTAAGCTCATCCAGAGTGTTGGGTCTTGCGTCTCTCAACTTTTTCTTCACAATATCCCACAGATTCTCTATGGGGTTCAGGTCAGGAGAGTTGGCAGGCCAATTGAGCACAGTAATACCATGGTCAGTAAACCATTTACCAGTGGTTTTGGCACTGTGAGCAGGTGCCAGGTCGTGCTGAAAAATGAAATCTTCATCTCCATAAAGCTTTTCAGCAGATGGAAGCATGAAGTGCTCTAAAATCTCCTGATAGCTAGCTGCATTGACCCTGCCCTTGATAAAACACAGTGGACCAACACCAGCAGCTGACATGGCCCCCCAGACCATCACTGACTGTGGGTACTTGACACTGGACTTCAGGCATTTTGGCATTTCCCTCTCCCCAGTCTTCCTCCAGACTCTGGCACCTTGATTTCCGAATGACATGCAAAAGTTGCTTTCATCCGAAAAAAGTACTTCGGACCACTGAGCAACAGTCCAGTGCTGCTTCTCTGTAGCCCAGGTCAGGCGCTTCTGCCACTGTTTCTGGTTCAAAAGTGGCTTGACCTGGGGAATGCGGCACCTGTAGCCCATTTCCTGCACACGCCTATACACGGTGGCTCTGGATGTTTCTACTCCAGACTCAGTCCACTGCTTCCGCAGGTTCCCCAAGGTCTGGAATCAGTCCTTTTCCACAATCTTCCTCAGGGTCTGGTCACATCTTCTCATTGTGCAGCGTTTTCTGCCACACTTTTTCCTTCGCACAGACTTCCCACTGAGGTGCCTTGATACAGCACTCTGGAAACAGCCTATTCGTTCAGAAATTTCTTTCTGTGTCTTACCCTCTTGCTTGCGGGGTTCAATGATGGCCTTCTGGACAGCAGTCAGGTCGGCAGTCTTACCCATGATTGCGGTTTTGAGTAATGAACCAGGCTGGGAGTTTTTAAAAGCCTCAGGAATCTTTTGCAGGTGTTTAGAGTTAATTAGTTGATTCAGATGATTAGGTTAATAGCTCGTTTAGAGAACCTTTTCATGATATGCTAATTTTTTGAGATAGGAATTTTGGGTTTTCATGAGCTGTATGCCAAAATCATAACAATAAAAGGCTTGAACTACTTCAGTTGTGTGTAATGAATCTAAAATATATGAAAGTCTGTTTATCAGTACATTGCAGAAAATAATGAACTTTATGTAACAAACGAGGCAGCTTTCGGCGAACAGGACGCCGAGGACGGAACGTACATTTGGTAGGGGGGGTCACCGTCTCGCGCGGGCGCACGCACAGACGGGACCTTTATGCTGGGAGGAAGCCAGTCAGCTGACCTGCTGGTCAGCTGATCGCAGAGGAGACTCACGGCGCCCAGGATTGGCTGTGCGCAAGGGGGCGTGCCAGTGAGGTCTCCACTGATTCTTAAGCCTCCGGGCTTCATTCAGAGGTTGTCTGTTGTCGTACATACATAGCGTGTTAGCGCTCAGACCTTAGACTAGATCCCAGGTGTTGATGCCAAGGACTTCACACCTAGACTAGGATATTGCTTGTATTGTATTGATTTCCTGTGTATGACTCTTAGCTAAAACTTTGACTCTGATCCTGCTTTCTGATTCTGTACTTCTGCCTATCTGCCTTATTAGTTGCTGAACCTCCGCCTGATTACCGATTACTCTCTTGCCTCACGATTCTGTACCGATACTTACCTCTCTGTTGCTGAACCTCTGCCTGATTACCGATTACTCTCCTGCCTCATGATTCTGTACCGATACTTACCTCTCTGTTGCCGAACCTTGCCTGTCAGACCATTCTACTCACCAGTGGGCCCTTGCCACTGGTGAGGTGCTAGCTTCACCAGCTTCTCTGGTGAAGTTATTCTTTAGTGCAGTACTGTTTGCATTTTCTGCTCCTAGGCTGCAGTACAGTCTGACTCACCTGTTTCTCAGGCGATCATTAGTGCAGTACTGTTTGGGTCTCCTGCTCCTAGGCTGCAGTACGGTCTGAGTCACCCGCTCCTCGGGTGACCACTCGGCTGCAGTACACTCCGAATCACCCGCCCCTCGGGTGATCCGGTTTCCGCAGTATCGTATCTCCAGCTTGCTGGGGTTTGAACTCTATTACACGGTCAGTGTACCGATAGTACCTCACCAGCCCTCTGGTGAGGTCTCATAAAACTATTAAAGTTACGGTTGCACCAAACACTATACACTCAGCTCTTTGTGTTGCTATACTGGCATTATTGGTGATTCTGCAGATCACACATAACCAGGTATAGCGTCTGTATTGTTGGTGATTCTGCAGATCACCAAATAATCAGACATCTGAGTTGCGACACCCTACCGTTACAGAACAACAGACCAATAAAATATGGAGGCACTCTGCCACCGGGTTGATGTGTTAACCACCACAGTTAATGAACTCATTAAAACGGTTAACGCACAACAGACTCAGATTGAGCAACTGACTGACTCAATTAACCGTTTACTAGACCCTAATGCACGAGTGTCACCCTCTTCTGTGATCGAGCCGAGGTTGCCCCCACCTGAGAAATTCTCGGGGCATCGCTCAGATTTTCGTAATTTTAAGCATAGATGCTTATCATATTTTGAGTTACGACCCGTTTCTTCAGGTACAGAAGGTCAGAGGGTCACTTTCATTAAGACTTTATTGTCTGGAGATTCCCAGTCCTTGGCGTATAGTCTCCCTACGGGGCATGAGGCCTTGACCTCAGTGGAGGAGTTCTTTAAGGCCATGGCCGTAATTTACGACGATCCTGATTTAGCAGTAACTTCTGAAAGGAAGTTAAAAACCCTCAGGCAGGCTCACAGTCCCGTTGAGGTTTATGCTGCTGAGTTCAGGAGATGGGCAGTGTCAGCTAGGTGGGGGCAGTATGCACTCTTAGACTGTTTTTTGTCAGGATTGTCTGACGCCGTGTCTGATCTCATGTTGGGTCATCCAGAACCCAAGACTTTGGATGAGGCCATATCTTTGGCCATCAAGATTGATAGGCGAGTTCGCTATCAAAAGCAAACTCGGGCTAAGCCCTCAAGAAGCTTCGCTTCTTGTACCTTCTTGGCTCCTACGCCTTCCTCTCCACCCGCTGACGAGCCAATGCAGATTGGACATGCCAAGCTCTCAGAGGTCGAGAAAAATAGAAGGCATATAGAGAAACTATGTTTGTATTGTGCTGACAAAGGGCATAGAGTTTCCGTCTGTCCCAAGAAGGCGGAACTCTATCGCCTAGGAGTAGCGGGAGGTACTACCCTAGGCGATCCAGATTTACCTCTGAATAATAAACGTGTGTTGCTTCCATGTACTATCACCTGGGAGGGTCAGGTTCACACTACTCAGGCTTTTATAGATTCAGGTTCTGCTGTAAATGTCATGTCTACAAAATTCGCTAATCAATTTGGATTTCCTTTGATTCCTGTGGGGGATTAGATTAAGATTACAGCTGTGGACGATTCTCTACTGCCACTCACCATCACTCAGACTCCTGTATTGTTATGCCAGATTGGGGCCCTGCGTAGGGAACAAATGCAGTTTTTGGTGTTAGAGATGTCCACATCCACGGTCATCCTGGGGATGCCGTGGTTAAAAAAGCACTCCCCGGACATTGATTGGAGTACCAGACAGTTAATAAGCTGGTCTCCATACTGCCATGTCCACTGTCTAGAACAGATTCCCCTTGCAGCTACTGAAGCCCAAGTAGTTGAAACCGTTGAACAGGATGTGGAACCCTCTGGGGAAGAGGTTGGGTTGATTGGGCATCACAGTTGGCCCCTTTTCAACAGGAAATCCCTGAAGGCAAACCAGAGGGGGTTCTTTTTGTTCCCCTTCAGCTTAGATTTAAGGTCTTGCAGACATTTCACGCCCACAAAAGTGCTGGTCACCCTGGGGTGGCTCGTACCCAGGAATTATTAAGTCGGAGTGTATGGTGGCCCTCAATCAGTTCTGATTATAAAGAATTAGTGGGAAGCTGCGCCGTTTGTGCCAGGAGCAAGGCTTCTAGGCGAGCTGCTGCAGGCACCTTACAGGCTCTTCCAGTGCCCGAGGAACCTTGGACCCATGTGTCCATGGATTCCGTGGGCGAACTGCCTCTCTCTGAGGGTAAATCGGTCATATGGGTGGTGGTCGACAGGTTTAGTAAGATAGCACGCTTCATCCCTTGAACGGACTCCCCTCTGCACAGGAATTGGCAGAGCTGTTCGTACTCCACATCTTCAGGCTGCATGGGATTCCCCAGGATGTGGTGTCAGATAGGGGAGTCCAGTTCACTTCCCGCTTCTCGAAAGCCTTCTGTCGTCAATTGGGGATGAAGTTATCGTTTTCCTCCGGCTACCACCCACAGACCAACGGTCAGACCGAGAGGGTAAATCAGGCCCTTGAGCAGTTCCTCAGGTGTTATGTGGCTGATACCGAGACCGATTGGGTTAAGTTTTTACCCTACGCCGAGTTCGTCCACAATAACTTGAGGTCTGCATCTTCAGGATTCTCTCCATTCCAGATTGTTACGGGGAGATCACCTAAATTTTCACTACTGCCAGTGGTGACGTCACCATTTCCAGCTCTGGAACACTGGTCACAGACCATGAGAAACATCTGGGAAAAGGTGAAGGGAAATTTAAAAAAAGGCTTTTTCGGTCCAGAAAAGGCAAGCTGACAAGAGACGTTCCGTGGAATGGAAATTCACACCGGGAGATTTGGTGTGGATTTCCACTCGGCACCTGTCCTTAAGGCAGCCCTCTGTCAAATTGGGTCTCAAATTTATAGGGCCCTATCCTGTTTCTAAGAAAGTGAATAATGTTACCTACATGGTGTCGCTTCCTCGCAGTTTCAGGGGTGGTAGGACATTTCACGTGTCACTTTTGAAACCTGCCGTGTGTGTGGATTCCACTCCCCCCTCCCGTGGTGGTTAATGGAGAGCCCGAGTACGAGATAGAAAAGATCTTAGATTCCCGGCGAGTGCGTAACTCTTTGCAGTATCTGGTCCACTGGCGAGGGTATGGTCCAGAGGAGAGATCCTGGGTACCACTCTCTCGCATGCATGCAGAGGAACTCAGGGTGGAGTTTCATAGGTTGCATCCAGATAGGCCGGGAGCCTCCATGCCGCCACCTGTCCTCCCAGCGTCTAGGACGCCGAGGACGGAACGTACATTTGGTAGGCGGGTCACCGTCTCGTGCGGGCGCGCGCACAGACGGGACCTTTATGCTGGGAGGAAGCCGGTCAGCTGACCTGCTGGTCAGCTGATCGCAGAGGAGACTCACGGCGCCCAGGATTGGCTGTGCGCAAGAGGGCGTGCCAGTGAGGTCTCCTCTGCTTCTTAAGCCTCCGGGCCTCATTTAGAGGTTGTCTGTTGTCGTACATACATAGCGTGTTAGCGCTCAGACCTTAGACTAGATCCCAGGTGTTGATGCCAAGGACTTCACACCTAGACTAGGATATTGCTTGTATTGTATTGATTTCCTGTGTATGACTCTTAGCTAAAACTCTGACTCTGATCCTGCTTTCTGATTCTGTACTTCTGCCTATCTGCCTTATTAGTTGCTGAACCTCCGCCTGATTACCGATTACTTTCTTGCCTCACGATTCTGTACCGATACTTACCTCTCTGTTGCTGAACCTCTGCCTGATTACCAATTACTCTCCTGCCTCACGATTCTGTACCGATACTTACCTCTCTGTTGCCGAACCTTGCCTGTCAGACCATTCTACTCACCAGTGGGCCCTCGCCACTGGTGAGGTGTGAGCTCCACCAGCTCCTCTGGTGAAGTTATTCTTTAGTGTGTCTCCTGCTCCTAGGCTGCAGTACGGTCTGAGTCACCCGCTCCTCGGGTGACCACTCGGCTGCAGTACACTCTGAATCACCCGCCCCTCGGGGGATCCGGTTTCCGCAGTATCATATCTCCAGCTTGCTGGAGTTTGAACTCTATTACACGGTCAGTGTACCGATAGTACCTCACCAGCCCTCTGGTGAGGTCTCATAAAACTATTAAAGTTACGGTTGCACCAAACACTATACACTCAGCTCTTTGTGTTGCTATACTGGTATTATTGGTGATTCTGCAGATCACACATAATCAGGTATAGCGTCTGTATTGTTGGTGATTCTGCAGATCACCAAATAATCAGACATCTGAGTTGCGACACCCAACCGTTACACTTTATCACAATACGCTAACTTTTTGAGAAGGACCTGTATATTTAGAGGAGGGGGTTGTTGTTTGAGATTTGCTGTTGATCAGGGGTGACTGGTGACAGTTTTCTTGGGTGGTAAAAAGTACAAATCTGGCCCTGACTGAACTCTATGTCCATAACACATGTGGTAAGTATTAGTACTGTAATGCAAATAAAGGAATACAAATATTATTTTACTTTTCAGATGTTGTCATTTTCTTGTCGGCTGTCTGGTGCTACCAGAACATGGGGGCATTCGGTGAGATTTTGTTCGTTTGGCTGGCGCAGTTGTGCTCTGCACCGCATTCCACCTTAAAACTACCCGGTTGTGATGGGCAGAAATTACGAACATGCGTAATTACGCATCGTAATACGCAATTACACATCGTAATGCGCAATTTTGGGGGAATAGCGTTATCAATTTTGTAGTTAATTGTTCCGGTTCGTAATTACGCATGAATTTACACGTAATTTACGCATAATTTTGCGCCGACTCTGGCGGTGAATAGCTAAGCCTCCCATACATTCCATTGCTACCAAAATTGCTACATATTTTAAGAAGAATAGTGGGTACAAGTTACAAAAATAATTGTTCAAAAAGACCTTGTAGTTTTTGAGAAAATCGATTTAAAAAAAAAACAAAAAAATGGTTTTTAAACTGTCATTTTTCTGGGTTTAAAAACCATTTTTCTTTGCATTTTTAAAATCAATTTTCTAAAAAAAAAAAAACTATAAGGTCTTTTTGAACAATTATTTTTTTGCATTGTACCCACTATTAGTAATTGTAGTATTGAAGTAATTTTGATAGCAATAGCATGTATGGGGCCTTTGCTAATCACTACCAAAGTCAGAATGAAAGTACGCGTAAATTCATGCGTAATTACAAATGATTATACAAAGCCAATCGAATTATGAATTTGTAATTACGTGTATGCATAACTGCGAAAATGTACGCGTATTTTTGCGTAATCGTAATTAGCAGATTACGCCCATCACTACTCAGGCACGAAACAGGGATGCCCTCTATCCCCCGCCATTTACGCTCTAGTTAAGGAACCCTTATCGCAAGCCATTAACTACCTGCGGATCGAGCGAGTATGAATCTACGGCGGGCAGGGGGCGCTGCGGTCCTGACCGGACGTAAACTCTACGTCCCATTAACAGCGCGCCCCCGCCCGTCCCCGTCGCTCGGTCCGCTCTGCCCCCACCGCAATGTGCTGCCCTGCCGCCTCTATGATGGCAGAGCACTGTGAGCCGGGCAGGAGCCGCTTTCATTGGCTCCTGGCCCTGTCATTACTGTAAGCCGTTCCCATTGGCTTACATTGAGTGACAGTGAAAACGGCTCCTGACCGGCGCACAGCGCTCTGCCGTCATAGCGACGGGAGAGAGAGCAGCCTGCGGCGGGGACAGAGCGGCGTGACCGGCGGGAACAACGGTAATGCGGCGGTTCGTCGGGAAGCGGCGGTTTGCTGGACCAGCACCCTCTGGTCCTTAAGGGGGCAGAGGGTGCTGGTCCAGAAAGGGTTAAACTCCATCAGGAAATCCTGGGTTATACCATCAATGGTTATTTGAACAAAATCAGTTTATTTGCAAACAAATTCCTTCTAGCCAGTGTTACACTGAGAATGAGAACTTTTTTACAAAGAATTAGTTTGTTATTTTGAGTAAGTTTTCATGGTTTCCATGAAAATGAGTAAAATTAATATTTTTACTGTATAAAAGCGAAAAAAAGCATATATTTAACATGAGAAATCGCAAAAACACTGCAAAATTATGTTTTTACCGGGACTATTTTCGGTGAAAATGCGAAAACAAATCAACATTTTTACCATGAAAAATCGCGGTACATGCAACAAAACCCCAAAACTTATTTTCGATGGAATTTTTGCCCGAAAATCGAATTTAAGATTTTTTGCGAAAATCAATGTGAAAAAATATTGGCATTTTCGCTCATCGCTGCTTCTAACGCTCACCAATCCAGATGTTTCTATTCCAAACCTAATTCAAAAACATTATCTTTATTTGGCTCACTCTCAGGCCTTGGGATTAATGCAGATAAATCAGAGGCTCTGTTTTGCGTGTGGTCCGGTGTCAGTCATGGAGAACATCCAAAGACATAACAACAAAAGTTGTTCAGGCGATTACTTTAATGACTAACTGTATAAGTTCTTTTTTGCAAGCTTTCAAAACTTTAAATGGAGCCCCAGGTAGGCTCACAAAAAAAAAAAAAAAAGTAGGCTACCTGATCCAGGGGGCTGAGCGAATCAGGTAGCCGCCAAAACCGTCGCTCTCCGCCGCTCTCCGCCATTCCTGTGGGCCGCAATGGCCCACTTTCAGTTTTGTGACCTCTGAGTCACGACGCTGCGAGGAGACACTGTGTGTCTCTCATAACGTGCAGGGAGGCAGGGGGTGCGGCATGGGGTGCGGCCAGGGAGAGAGAGAGCTGCCCAATGGCAGCTCAGGAAACACTGCCGGAACGACCCTGACGGGCGTTTTGAACGGGGAATTCCTCTCCCCTGATTTACCTCCAAGATGGTGACAAATAATGTTGCCAATCTCAGGGGTCTATAGCGCAGCGGTGGGGGGCAGAGGGCGGTGGTGTGGGGACACAGAGGTATGTCATGAGGCAGAGAACACGCCTCTGTGTCCCATCTGCCCACCACGGGTTCTCTTTAAGTTTCTTCTGTAAGCATTTTTTAGCAATGGATCAGAACCATCGAAGAGAACGAACCATGTTTCTGATCCAGTTCTATAACATGCCTGGAGAAGAAACTTAAAGTTTCGAAAGCTTGCAAAGTCATTAAATGTATCACCTAAATAACTTTTGTTGATATGTCTTTCGGAGGCTATATTCTGCAACACCTCTACTGACACTGCAAAATGCATTACGTTTCAATATAAGGACCACTACCTTCCCTACCTGAGAATAAATCTCACTAAGAATCTCCAGACATTAATATAGAGCCTCGCAGTTGGCCATCCTTTCCCTCACTTATGCAGGAGACCACACTCCAGCCTGGGTGGCCCTGGAGAATGAGCTGATTCAGTCTATGACATGGAGTGGGGTCCTGAGGTCTGGAGTTTGGGCTCCTGAGAGCACTTATCCCAACTGTCCACCATATTTCATCAGTGGCTGGATACTGTGCTGGTTCTGGTATAGAGTTAGAGTATGGGTGCAGTGGTAGTTATGCTTATCTCACTTCTTTGTCAATCTAGGAGGGACAACTATGCCTGGCTACCTATACTGGGGGCATTTATACCCATCTACCTAAATTGGGGGCACCTAAACCTGGCTACCTATACTGGGGGCACCTACACCTGGCTACCTATACTGGGGGCACCTAAACCTGGCTACCTATACTGGGGGCACCTATACCTGGCTATCTATATTGGGGGCACCTATACCTGGCTACCTATACTTGCCTATCTATTCTGGGGCACCTACACCTGGCTACCTATATTGGCATATGTTCCAATGTCACGATCTGCGTGGTACTTTCACAGGTCGCAAGGCTGTGTCCTGTGTCATGCAGCAGCCTTCTTTATATCCCACTTCAGCCTGAAGCAATACAGCCGACAGCACCTTGACAACAAAAATCCCTGCTGTGGGTAAGCAGAGCTCCTGTTGGCAGGCTGTATTGGCTGGAGCTGGTGTCAATCTAGATGAGACAGCCCACGGCTCTTCCTGCTGGCAGAGATGTGGGGCTGGTGGCTGTGCAGCTGCTCTGTTCTCTACTTTTGCTGCAAGTTCTGCACAGCTCTACAGTCACGTTCTGTATGGTACAGTCTCTGTAGGCTGCAGCCTCACAACTTTCCTGACAGCTAAATGTCCGCCTGCTGTCACCCTGACCCTGCTCAGCTAGGACTATGGCTGACTGGACTGTAAGTGAAATAGTTCTCCATTCAGCTGTGTAGGGTATTTGAGGCAGCCCCAGCATCCCTATAGACATGCATTCTCCTCCTTACATTGGATATGAACAGGCTGCTTGCTCTGCTAATGTCTATAAATCAGGAAATAACACAAGTGGGCTGCCTGTTCATAAAGTGAAGTACAATTTGAATAATCTAGCACTATTGTTAACTACTACTGCCATGTTCTGAGGAGTTCCAATGCTGGTAATTATGGTCTGGGGAACTAGTATCTGAAACCTATATTACCCCAGCAATGCAGTACATAAACACCCCACAAAAATGTGCATGAGCAGCCCCGGGCCCCACAAAAGCAGGGCCCTTTCCGGGAAGCTCCCCCTTTGCCTTTGGCGCAGAGGGCTTTTGGGTCCTTTCGACACCCGAAGGATTGGAAGCCCCCAACTTGCCCTGTGGTTACCCACAGGGCCTGGCCATGTGGCCGGTCAGGCGGACACATGGTCTGGGTGGCTCCCCCAAGAGGGAGCCAGGTCGGGGACCGAGGTCCCCAGGGGACAAGTCCCCAGTGCAGCAAGCTGGCCCCGACCTTGCGGCCGGCGTTATAAAAATTCCGCACTCTTCCTAGCCAAAAGGCCGGGAGCTGCGTTAGTTGGCTAAGCATACAGGTAGTATAGTATAGTATAGACCTTAGTGCCTTACCTGTCCACGGGGTTTGCCAGGCCCCCGGGACTTTCAGACACTCCTGGCTCACCACTCCAGGGGCAGTACACCTCAGCAAAGCCCTCAGCCCTTCAACTTCAATCATAGTGGATCCATTCAGTCAGCCTCTGGGGAATTATGACCCGAGAATGGACACCTTTACTAGAGGATCTGAGGTTCCCCCTCCCCCTCAATCACTCGTTCAAGGCGTGTCCCCCCCTCCCCCAGGTAGACAAGTCCGGGTGGGGGGGGGGGGTCCCAGTAACATGCCTCCCTGAGACTGATAAGATCAGATACTACACTACTGTTGTCGCTACATTAACTTGCAGACACAGCGCCACTCCTGTGCATTATTATTTCACTGTATTCTGATAGTGCTATTGCATTTCTCTGTGTGAGACACTCCACAGCCTACGGACACCCAGAGCTGTGCATAATGTGATTTCTGCCCTTAAGGGGTTAAAAAGCCCGACTTTGCATCAACTCCGTAATTTTTGGTGGGACTTTTAGCATGGATCCCCCTCCGGCATGCCCCTGTCCAGGTGTTAGGCCCCTTGAAACAACTTTTCCATCACTTTTGTAGGTTTTAAAATTTGCCTGCCCATTGAAGTCTATGGCGGATCGCCGGTTTGTGAATATTTGCGGAAGTTCGCATTCGTGAACGGAAAATTCGATATTCGCGACATCTCTAGCAAGGAGTGCGAAAAGCAGGTTACTAGTGCTCAGCAGCAGAGTCAAGTATGGGTAGAGTTCAGGACACAGAGCAAAAAATAGCACAATTTGACACAGCATGCTCAGTAGCAGCGGTAGACTGAGACAGCAGCATAGCAATGGGAGCATAGAGATACAGCATGTGCAGGGAAGTACAGCCATACCTCCCAACTTTTTGAGATGCGAAAGAGGCACACGTAAGCCACGCCCCTGCCACACCCCCGATCACGACCAAATCACACCCCTTGTCACGCATACCATAAAGATTTCATAAGAAAAATATGTTGTTTTATAATTCAAACCACACTGGTCTCTTCTATCCTGGTTCATTTTCCTTCATATTAGCATTTTAAAATTAGTAATCTATCAATTTAACCTCCTGGGCGTTACGCACGCCGGAGGGTTTGCAGCCGACAGTCCCCCACCCCAGAATGATTTTAAGTCATCGCATAGTTGTAACAGCTTCAGCGAGCACTAGGCTAGCTAGCAGTGGTGGCCGGCATCCTCAGATTATTGATGATCCCCCCCCCCCCCCCCGGATCCAGCGATCAGCGCAGCCTCTCCGGACAGCTCCCCTCTTCTTTATGGGGAGGATCGAACATGACGTCATGACATCGGTGACGTCATGCGCAGACCCGATCCTCCCCATAGAGAGGACCAGAGATGTGCAGAGAGGCTGCGCTGATCGCTGGATCCAGGGGGGGTAATGTATTTAGCGGCGATCGGGGGGGATCATGAGTAATCGAGGGATACTAGCCACCACTGCTAGCAGGGAACAGTAAAAAAGGGCGCAGGAGGCTAGTGGACAAATCGGGCGCCGCCATTCACTCCCATAATAAATATCGTTTAATGGGCGCCCGATAGGAAAAAAGGGCGCCGGAGAAAAATAACATTTTAAAAGCGGCGCCCGGAGACAAACTTTATTACTGCTTCTCATGATTACACATTATTTAATGATTTATACATTTTTTAATATTATTTTTAAACGAAAAACAGTACAATATTTTTTTCAAACATTATTTTTAAACAAAAAACAGTACAATTTTTTTTTTTACATTATTTTTAAACGAAAAAACCGCACAATATGTTTTTGAAACGTTATTAATGCTTATCACAGGTTGGTCTTAGGTTTAGGCACCAACAGGGGGGTCTTAGGTTTAGGCACCAACAGGGGGGTCTTAGGTTTAGGCACCACCAGGGGGGTCTTAGGTTTAGGCACCAACAGGGGGGTCTTAGGTTTAGGCACCAACAGGGGGGTCTTAGGTTTAGGCACCAACAGGGGGGTCTAGGGGTAGGTACAGGGAGAGTTACTTAGGCACCAACAGGGGGGGTCTTAGGTTTAGGCATCAACAGGGGGGTCTAGGGGTTAGGGGTAGGTACAGGGAGGGTTACTTAGGCACCAACAGGGGGGGTCTTAGGTTTAGGCATCAACAGGGGGGTCTAGGGGTTAGGGGTAGGTACAGGGAGGGTTACTTAGTAATTTTTTTTTTAAACGTTATTATACGTTTCACTATTTAAACGAAAGATTAACGTTTTTACAATTGCCGATTTAATGCACATTATTTAATGATTTATAACTTTATAAAACATTAATTTTAAACGAAATACAGTACAATACATTTTTAAACGTTATCCATGCTTATCGTTAAAAACCCGGCGCCCTTTTTTCCCAGCGCCCCTTTTTAACGTACGCCTGCTAGCAAGTCTAGTGCTAGCTGAAGCTGTTACTATGAATTGACTTAAAATTATCCTGGGGGACTCCTAGGGACAGCCGGCGGTGTCGGGCATACCGCTAAGGAGGTTAAAGGATGGGAATAAAGTTTTGAGTCAATCAAACACATTTTTAATAGAGAAATATACATATATATATTTACATAGATAGAGGGACAAAGTCCTGAAAGAGGGACAAATGAGGAAAGAGGGACAGAGGGACAGGGCTCCCGAAGAGGGACAGTTGGGAGCTATGAGTACAGCAGTACCGTTTAATTCTCACAGCATGTGCGGAGCTGTACAGTTCTAACCATGCATCGATCAGATACCAGCAGAGGTTGGTGGTGGCCGGATTCCTCGAAGCAGCGTGGCCAGCTCCCTGTTGGCAGGCTGTATTGGCTGGAGCTGGTGTCAATTTAGATGAGACAGCCCACGGCCCTTCCTGCTGGCAGAGATGTGGGGCGTGTAGTGATGTCCGGTTCATGAGTGATTGGTTCATTTGAGCCAGTTCTTTCCTGTGAGTCGAGTGATCCGACTCATCACACTGAACCGAATCAGTTCAGTGGATGATTCAGGAACTGCAGCTGCACAGGGTCCTTTTCCACTGCAAAATGCTTTTGACCAACTTTGATGTGCATTTTTCGTGCGTTTTTTTATGCGTTTGCATTTTTATGATTGGCAAGTGTCTTGATTTTTGAAAAAAAATACTTGTGGTTAAATCAATACAAAACGCAAAGCGTTTTTCATGCGTTCCTATACTTTATATTGAAACTCAAAACGCATCATAATCGCACAGACATGCGTTTGCGTTTTTTTTTTAAATCGGAACGCAGCAGTGGAAAAGGCCACCCAGGATTATTATTATAAACAGACTGCACTTAAGGACCCGTTCACACTGCATGCTTTGCTGTCCGGATTTCGGCAACGCATGCAGGAGGCAGATACGCACGACATTAGACAGTGCATAGACTGCACTGATGTTCACACTGCATGCGTTCTGGACCAGTGCGGTCCACAAACGCATGCTGCAGGCATTTTTTAACAAAACGCGCGGCTGACCCATTCACTTTCAGTGAATGGGATCAGCCACGCAACGCATACAAATGCAGATGGCGTGCGTTTGTACACGTTGCGTTCCGAATGCACGGCCATCCGTGTTTGATGATGTCAATGTGGCCTAAGGCCTCGTTCACATCTAGCCAACGCAGATGGCTGTGCGATCGGAATGCAGCGCATCCGATCGCACGCCATCTGCGCCGCTGCCCTGCTGATCCCATCCATTGACAGTGATGGGATCAGCTCTGCGGTGCGGGCAAAATGCAGGCAGCAGTACGCAAGCGCTTCCCAGCGCATTGTACTGCTGCGCAGCGCAGTAGATGTGAACGGTAGAAGGGCAGTCTATGCCCTTCTGCCGTTCCTGCGTTTCAGCACATCATACGCGCTTTTATATCCGCACGGAATCAGCAAACGCATGAGTTTTGCGTTTTTGGCTAAAACGCAGCTAGTGGGAAAGGGCCCACACACACAGCTGAAGGAGAAGGAGCCAGGAGGAGGAATAATAGATGTGGGGCCAATTAGCAGGGGAAGGGGAGTGACTAGCAACTAGTTACTGCTAGCCACACTCTCCCCAGTCAAATGAATCAAATGATTCGGTTCATGATCCGGTTCTTTTTAATGGATTTAATCAAATGAATCGATTCATTAAAAAGAGCCGGACTTCCCATCACTAGGGGCGTGGCTGTGGCTGTGCAGCTGCTCTGTTCTCTACTTTTGCTGCAAGTTCTGCACAGCTCTACACTTAAGTTCTGTATTGTACAGTTTCTGCAGGCTGCAGACACACAACTTTCCTGACTGAGCTAAATGTCCGCCTCGCTGTCACCCGACCCTGCTCAGCTAGGACTATGGCTGACTGGAATGTGAGATAGTTCTCCATTCAGCTGTGTAGAGTATTTGAGGCAGCCCCAGCATCCCTATAGACATGCATTCTCCTTACATTGGATATGCACAGGCTGCTTGCTCTGCTAATGTCTATAAGTCAGGAAATAACACAAGTGGGCTGTCGGTATCTAATTTATTTTACCTGAGGGAAATGATGGAGCCCACTAGAGCTGATGTTAGCTGAGTTAGACTGTATCCAGCGCAGAAGAAGGAATAGGAGGAGAGTTGTTTTAATGGCTCCACAGAGATTTAGAATTCGCACTGTTCTGGATGATCTGACAGACATGGAAATAATACAAACCTTCAGGCTTTCACGAGATATGATTCACGAGATTACGAGATAGGACTGTATGTTGAAATTGCAGCAGATCTTGAACCAACATGTCAGCGTAGTAATGCTGTTCCTGGAATAGTAAAGTTTTTTGTCAGCATTAAAATTTTTTGCCACAGGTCCTTTCCAGCAAGTTTCTAGCTGTATTGTTAGAATTTCTCAGGTGTCTTTTTCTAGAATTTTAACGCGAGTTATTGGTGCCATTTGTAAAATTGACTGTAACTATATTAAAAGACTACTGTAGGGGGGTCGGGGGAAAATGTGTTGAACATACCGGGGCTTCTAATGGTCCCCCGCAGACATCCTGTGCCCGCCCAGCCACTCACCGATGCTCCGGCCCCACCTCCAGTTCACTTCTGGAATTTCAGACTTTAAAGTCTGAAAACCACTGCGCCTGCGTTGCCATGTCCTCGCTCCCAATGATGTCACCAGGAGTGTATTGCACAAGCCAAGTATGGTCTGTGCCTGCGCCGTGCGCTCCTGGTGACATCAGGGGAAGCAAGGACACGGCAACGCAGGCGCAGTGATTTTCAGACTTTAAAGTCTGAAATTCCAGAAGTGAACTGGAGGTGGGGCCGGAGCATCGGTGAGTGGCTGCGCGGGCGCAGGATGTCTGCGTGGGACCATTAGAAGCCCCGGGTAAGTTCAACTCATTTTCCCCCGACCCCCCTACAGTAGTCCTTTACATTTCCAAACACTCATGAAGAATGGAATTGTGAAGTTGAAATTTTTTAAAGTTGCTGGATTACCGAATGTTTCAGGCGCAATTGACTGTATGCATGTGCCTCTTACACCGCCCAAATCTAAGGAACATATATATCGGAACCGTAAAGCTTACCATTCAATGAATATTCAAATTGTATATGATTCAGAAATGATTATTACAAATGTTCTGACTGGATTTCCGGGTGCATGCCATGACTCACATATTCTGTGCCAGTCAGCACTGTTTGCTAATTTTGAGTCTGGACAGATGTGCAGAGGATGGATTTTAGGGGAGTGGTGTTCAGTTGCATTTTGCATGAGGTTCTCTGAGGCTGGGTTCACATATGGCATAGCGTGACAAAGGAGCGTTTTATGCAGATGTGTTAATGATTTTTGTAATGCTTTTTATTTTTGGTGTGTGTGCGTTTTGTGTAAGGCCCGGTGCACATTAGCGTTTTTTATGGAACGTAACCGGATTGTATACTGTACAAATGAAACGGATGTGAATGGATCCAATGTTAACCTATGGATCCATTCACATGCGTCCATTGGTACGGATACGTTCCGTACGTTCCGGTCCCCGGATCTGAAAAGTGTTGCAGCCCTAATTTTCTGGACCGTTCTGCCCAGCGGAACCGATCCGGCCAAAAAATACTGCAGCATTGGGGGCAATGGGAAACGGAACGTTTCTTCACACTAGTGAAGAAACGGACCGTTCCATGGGGGATGGGGGCATGGGCCGACGTGAGGGTGAGGGGAGGGTGCAGCAGCTGGGCGGGTGGGTAAGGGAGGCTTAATACATACCTTATCTTCATAGGCAGCGGTGGTAGAGGCTTCCATCTTCTTCTTCTTTGACTAGTCACATGACACGATGTGTAGTCACAGCGGAAGAAGAGGAAGCCTCTACCGCCGGCTGCTGCTGAAGCTAGGTATGTATTGCCGGGTGAAAACGGACCCGATCCATCATTGATCAGATCCGTTTTCACTAATGTGAACAGGGCCACGGATAAGCCATACGGATCCGGTGAAACGGACACTGGATCCCCTCACCGGATCCGTTTGGTTCAAAACACAGATGTGAACCGGGCCTTACGCGATGCATTTTCATGCGTTGTGTTGTAATGCGTTTGTGGATCGCATGTGTTTTTTTATTTACATTTATGCAAATCACTAGGAAGACTACAGGAAGCACAAACACATCCGAAATTTTTATGTAAAAGAAAAAAAATGCATTGAAAACGCATACAAAACAATACATTGCATTTCCTTTGACTTCTAATATGTGCATTTTGGCAGCTATACTGCTTAATATACAACAAAACCAGCATTCTGTAAATGCATACTGTAAATTGCAGGTCTCTGCGTTCCATTGACTAACATCGCTGCATAAAATGCAGCGTTTTACGCAATGGTAGCGTTTCTGCTATGTGTGCACACAGCATCAATGAAACATAAAAAAACACCTTTACTTACCTGGGGACTTCCTCTAGCCCCTGGAAGCAAGATATGTCACTCGCCATAGTTCTGCTGGTTCCTGGTTCCCTCTGATACAGATGTGAACCTGTACAGCACCTGCACCAGCGCTGCTCACGGTGGCACAAACAGTGGCAGTGTGAAACAAATAGTTATTTTACGGGGCCCTGCTGCATGCCTGTATTTCCTACTTCTTCCTGTTCTTGCGTTCCATCTCCCTCTAACACCACCCCGAGTGTTGTCACAAGGTGATAGAATACGACAATATGAAGTAGGAATAAAGCGTGCAGGACCTCATCAAATGAGTATTTGTTTCACCCAGCCACTGCATTTCTCTTCCCCTCACCAGGCTCTCCACACTGCAGGCACTTATCCTGACCACCTATCCCTGGCTACTTATACTTTGGTCACCTATCACTGGTTGCACCTTTTCTGTCTATCCAGAGCTGGGACAAGGTCCTCCAGCACCCAAGGCTGAGACACCAAAGTGCGCCCCTCCATCCCTCCCACCCCAGCTGTCACACACTGATTGCTATTAGACTAAGAGGGCCACAGGGCCCCCAACATCCCCAACACCTTAATATCTAGTTATCTGGCTTGCAATCACTGCTATGTATCCCCTTTTCTTATTTCTTTCTGCTTCATACACAATTAGGAATGACAGCTGAATGAATTGTGCGCCCCCTCCTACACTGCGCCCTGAGGTTGGAGCCTCTCCAGCCTATGCCTCGGCCCGGCCCTGTGTCTATCCATAGTACAGCCACCTATTACTGGCTGAACCGATGTTGGCTACCTATACTGCAGACACCTATTACTGGCTGAACCCTTTTGGTTACCTATTACTGACTGCACCTATACAGGCTATGTATACTTTGGTAACCTATTACTGGCTGTACCTATACAGGCTATGTATACTTTGGTAACCTATTACTGGCTGTACCTATTCCTGGTTACATGTCAGGGAACCTATTGCTGGCTACACCTATTGCTGGCTATGTATACTTTGGCCACCTATTGCAGCCTAGAACTGTTCTTGACTATACCCATTTCTGGCTACCTATACGGTGGCCACTTATTACTGGTGGCAATTATTCCTGGTTTCTTATACAGGGGCACCTATTAATGGTGACACCTATTCCTGACCACTTATATTGGGGGTACCAATACCTAACTAGCTATATTACATGTAACTGGCTATCATACAGGAGAGGAGCTCTATAAAAACAGTGCTGGAGATTTGGGTCCTGCATGAATTATGGCTACAGTGGTGCTAAGTGAGTAATTTTTGCGCTGTAAAAAGATAGCACAATTGTAGTATAAAAACACTCTAATTTGATTGCCAGCAATAGCTAGAAACCGTATTACATGATTCACCACTATCCATGGTGACCTGAAGGGAGAATAGTATTTAACGCCGCCATGAAATTTGCAGGAGCAGGGTGAGCAGTTTACAGCTTTAACCAACCAAATTTTGCAGCGGCTGAGAGGAAGCATAAAGCAAATTGGGCTACCCCATGATATACTTACCCGGGGCTTCCTCCAGCCCCTTGAAGCAGATGTCCCACGCAGCATCTCCTTACGTGGCTGTTGACCTGCTGTCCCCTCTAGGATGACCTAGAGGCTAACCTCAAGGTCATCCTTACTGCGCCATGTGTAATGCGACTGTCAATCAAGTCCACGTTGCCCGCAGTATACTGCACAGATGCAGTAGTTCTGGGTCTGTGCAGTATGCTATGGACAATGTGGACTTCATTGACAGCAGAGCTCGCGTAGTAGAGGTCGGCCTCTGCAACGGTGGGGTGGACATTAGGGCGGCAGCTGCCAGCGGAGATACTGCGAGGGACATGTGTGCTTTAAGGGGCTGGACAAAGCATTGGGTAATTATATCACAGTGCAGCCCAATTTGCTTTATGCTTCCTTTAAGCGTATGTATGCCGAGTGAGTGGGGCATGTCCGTCCACCACACTGGTGTTTTGGGGGTGTCGGGGGCAGGTGTAAATTAATATCATTTTAACCCTAGTAGGTAGCATAAAGCATAACTGATTAAATCTCTGCTTATTAATAAGAAGGGTAATTCAGGTGTACTACAGGTACACAACCCTCCCTACTGAACCTGGCTGCACTCTCCAGGGCGCCAGGTGTACTTCCATTTGGTTGAAGGGGAAGTGGACCCGGCAGTGTGAGGGAAGGCGCTGTTGGTTCACAGACATGTAAATGCAATTTATACATCTAGTTTTTTTTGCTTTGTATTTTCCTTTCTACAATACAGGTGACTCTGGATATCCATGCCTACCTTGGCTTCTCACTCCAGTGTTGAGACCTCGTACACAAGCAGAAGTTGCATATAACATAGCTCATACTAAAACCAGAGTTGTGGTTGAGCGTACTTTTGGTGTGTTAAAAGGACGTTTTAGAGCAATTTCTCATTCTAGAGGATTCTTCCACTACTCACCTGGAAAGGTTGGAGATATTTTTGTAGCCTGCTGTGTACTTTGCAATGTTCCTCGCAAAGGTGGACTACAACTTCTGGATGACTGGCAGGTTGAAAACGATAAAACTGTACCTCAGGGGTCTCAAACTCAATTTACCTGGGGGCCGCAGGAGGCAAAGTCAGGATGAGGCTGGGCCGCAAAATGGGTGTGGTCATGACATCATGTGGGCGGGGCTAACTAATGTAGTTGCGTAAAAAAAATATGAAGTAAATGCACATCATGACAGACAGCGTTTCACCAGTAAATGCACATAAGAGACAGCTTTTCACCAGTAAATGCACGACAGACAGCTTTTCACCAGTAAATGCACATAAGAGACAGCTTTTCACCAGTTAATGCTCGTAATGACAGATAGCGTTACCCCAGTAAATGCACATAGGAGACGTCGTTACCCCAGTAAATGCACATAGGAGACAGCGTTACTCAGGTAAATGCACATAAGAGACAGCGTTACCAGTCCAGGGGAGTGCTCACTCAGAGTCAGGCAGGCCTGATGGTGGTTGGTGGTGGTGCCTGCTGCTGGTGCTGCTAGGCCGCTCAGCACAGGAGGGCAAAAAAACAATTTGGAAGTTGGCTGGCTACAGGACAGGAGTCAGGACACCCACCCACCTACCCACCGCACCCTGCACCCACTGCACTCACCTTGTCTCGTCGGAGTTCCGACTTAAGTTCTGAGCCTGCCTCTGCCTGGCTGTCTAGCTGAACTTCCGGGGGGCTTCAATAGGGGCTAATGATGCGCCAGCCGGGGCTGAAGCCTGGGTAAGCCCCAGCGTGGCGCTGCCCCTGGCTGCAGAGCCCCCAATTCCCCCGGGGGGCAATCTGTCCGGCATTTCCTGGAAGGGGCAGAGCTTTCAGCTTCAGCTCTGCCCCTCCTGACGTCAATCGCGGCGGATCGCCGCCTCTGCCCGCCCCTCTCACTCTTCCTTCACAGAGAGGGGCGGGCAGAGGCGGCGATCCGCCGTGATTGACGTCAGGAGGGGCAGAGCTGAAGCTGAAAGCTCTGCCCCTTTCAGGAAATGCAGGCGAATTGCCCCCTGGGGGAATTGGGGGCTCTGTAGCCCTCGTTTTGCGGCGGGGACAGGCATATTAACTATGGGACCACTGAAGCGAACAAAAGTAGTTCGCTTCAATGTCTTGCCGGCGCGGGCCGCAAATCAATGTAACGAAGGCCGCAAATGGCCCGCGGGCCGCCAGTTTGAGACCCCTGCTGTACCTGTTGAGCATATTGATGAAGATGCACCTGATAATGCAACTAGAACCAGATTGATCAATTCTTTCTTTCAAGTAAGTATAATTTTTTAGTATATTGATTTTTTTATGTATGTCAATTATATAGAAGAATAAAAGAGAATGTATACATTTTTGATTTTTATTTAAATAACAAATTATAAAGTGCAAATAGCAATACAATTTTACCAAGTGGTCACATTTGTAAACAGAAGGTACAATTTGTCAAAAATAGGTACAACGAAACTTTGACACATTGAACATTGATCTGTAAAGAGTTGATTCATTAACCACTTGGCAGAATCCAAGCTATCAGGATCAGAAGGACTTCACTGTATCCCCGTAGATACAGCAAACGTCCAAGCAAGAAACAAGATTAAACAATGCAATGTACAATTCACCTGAATGACCCAGCAACAACTCAGGGAGCTGAACGCTATGTCGGGCGGGGTCTGAAATGGGAGGCAGACTTTTATGTGGACATCAGCCAATGGATGCAGACATGCAAATTCCCACACAGCTGAATGGTAATCACTCAATCCTGAGCTATCTTGATTACAATGACTTTGATGAACAGAGGCGCTATATGTGCTACCTGAGAGCTACTGTTTTGTCCCCTGTTTTGTTGCCTGATGAGGCAGGCTTGGTCCTGCGAAACGCGTTATTGGGGTACTAATAAAGTGTTTATTTATGTCAGACAAGTAGTCTAGTCTGCTTTCGGAGGTAAGTCCACCACTGCCTCCCCAGCATATTTTAAAACTTTTAATTGTTGTTTTTATTCTGCTGGCGCCTCTGTTCATCAAAGTCATTACAGTGTCCACCCTTGGTGGAAGGGGGACCCACCCCTACCTTTCTTCTATCTACAGAGAGCGACTTCTTAACCCTGAGTGAGGACAGGTCTAATCTCCTCACCTGCATTCACAGTGGTTGCCTCAGCGGTAACCCTTGTTTGTGAGTATAACCTTCTCACATTACATTATCCACTATTGTCCTGAGCATACTACACCATATTGGGCTCTCGGTGTCTTTTTCTTATCTTGATTACAAGTTGCTAGCTGAAGGACTCTCTGTAATGATCGCTGCTGCAGCAGCTATTGCTGGAAGTAGTGCTGCAGCTCAGGCAGTTCTGATGTCTTTCCATGCAAGCTGCATAGGTTTGTCTGTCTTTCCCTGCTGTCAGCTTGTGACTGATTATCATTCACCTGTGTGGGAATCTGCATGTCTGCTCCCATTGGATGACCTCAGTATAAAGATCTGCTTCCTGCAGGGTTTCCTTGGGTTTTCATAGCTTCAGCTTAAGCCTGTCTTGCTGTCGCTTTAGCCCCCGATCGTGTTTCTTGTTATAAAGATACTTTGCTGGTCTTTGCATCATATATTGGTTCATTGCCAATATATATGCATACCAGCACGTTTATTATTTTCCTTGTATTTGTGTTACGTTAATACATCAGTGTCGCTGATGTATACGTACACGAACTGTTTATATCCTGTGTGCAGTTAGTCAGCTTTCCAGCACGTTTTGGTAGGTTGCGCGTACCGTGACCACCCGTGCTGAGGTAGTTACCCTGCTCCTGTTACCGTTTGTGGATTGCGTTCATCTCTGCGAAGAGATAACGAATCCTTCTGAATCCTGTTCTGTTACTGTTTGTGGATTGCGTTCATCTCTGCGAAGAGATAACGAATCCTTCTGAATCCTGTTCTGTTACTGTTTGTGGATTGCGTTCATCTCTGCGAAGAGATAACGAATCCTTCTGAATCCTGTCCTGTTACCGTTTGTGGATTGCGTTCATCTCTGCGAAGAGATAGCGAATCCTTCTGAGTCCTGTTCCCTGTATTACTCTAGTCCTAGTCAGCGTTCCTGCTTATGTCATATATCGGTTCATTGCCGATATATACATATGTTAGTCAGACGTTACAAATAGTTTCATTGATAGCTGTAATTGTAATACGCTAGGAAAACATACTTATTGTATATTTATCTGTGTTACGTTCATCTATCTTAATCCTGCTATTTTCTGACTATCCTGTCCTGTCTTTGTGAGGCACGCCATCGCCGCATCGCATTGGCTGCCTCATTCCAGTCTGTCTGGTTTTGGACGCTTGCTGTCGCTAAGTAGCCGCTAGCTAGCAAGCGTTCATTCTGTCTACCTGTCCTGATCTCCTCAGTTCTGGTTTATGAGCTCAGCGCTACTTTGCGCTGAGACGTTATAACGAAAGCATTGTTTGTGGCTGTCAGATCTGCACCGGCTCTGTGCGCCACAATCTCCTATTGGAGTCAGTCCTCCCCTCCACTATACTAGGGATAGCCTGTTTCCTTGTGCTAGTGTGTGTACCTCCTCCACGCCAGCTCATGCGTTGCATGCTGACTGTGGAGAATACACCACCAAGCCTTACATTATGAAAACCCCATTACCAATCCCCATTGTGGGGGGGATTCCCAGAAAGTATGACACTGTTAATTATGGTTCCTGTTCCTTTAAGAAATTTGAAGAACTTAGCTCTGAAACAGAAAATGAGTTTTTCTCTGAATGTGCCAGGTTCCTGACCAATCCTGATCTCCAAGCGACTCCTGTTTCAACCTGGGCACTCCAACTAAGTTATATTTTGTTTAAAGGGGAATTATTCCAGTGGGCATTTGATGTTCTCAATCATTCCGATTTGAAAGAGAGACCGCTGGAATTTCTAGCGTTTGTGATCCATAACTGGTTGCGCATAGATCCATTGCCTTGTCCTCTTAATGAACTCCTGGCAGCAGGCCAATCAGCTGCTCCTTCAATTGCTTGCAAGAATGAGCAGCAAGCAGAAAGTGTTACTGATAATTTTCCTGCAGCTTTGAATAAATTACCAAAAACCGCAAGGTCAAAGGCAAAACGCAAACGTTCTAAGAAACGTGTCCAATCTGCAGAATCGTTATCCTTAGCGACTGAGACCTATAATGAGATTCTGCCATTAACAGATAATGAAATGCAATTGTCTTTCAGGGGAGTTAAATGGACTTATGAAACTACTAATGAACTTTCCTCCCTGGCTAGGGAAAATAAAGATTTTTGTTTAAAAAAATTATCTGAGTATGATTATGATGAGATATTACAGAGTATTGAACAAATCAACTTATTTGTGAACCAAGGGAAGTTTGCATACACTACAGTTCAACACTTGCTACAGGTATTAGAGATTCTTAAGAATAAGGAATCTGCCAATCACCTGCTAATTAACCCTATACATGTGCCTGCCACAATCATATCTGCAAACCATGATCTGCCTGTTAAGTATGCTTGGAATCCTCCATTTGAGAAAGGAGAGATGGAAGCTCTGGTCAATGAATGGAAGAATGATTCAAGTTCATTTTGTCAATTTTACAGTGCAAAAAGTGAATTAGTATTAAATGCATGCATTAAGTCTGCCTATAACCTAATAAAAACTGGTGTGTGTGAGTATGACTTTGTGGCTCCATTGATTGATGTGTGGGAACTGATTTTGGATGATTTTTTTGTGACTCCGAATTCGCAAATTTGGCGTTCTGACCCGCCTGCTTCAGCACCTTTAGCTGATTCAGCAGGTGATTCGGAGCTCTTTTTGTGTGAAATTGAAGTTCCTGCAATTCCACCCTGTACCATGGATAACTCAGTGTTACTTCCCAGTAAAACAGAAGCCACTGATACATTCTTAACCTTGCCCTGCGCAAATTTCTCAGCAGAGAATCCAGAGGTCCTGCTGACTTCCGAGTCCAGCCTAGCCAGTACTCATGACTCTTTGTTTAGTGAAACAGACACCAGAAAAATCTTGCCTGTCTCTGCAAACACTTCTGCAGAAATTACCTGTGTTAATAAAGTTCAACTCCTGTCTGATCCAGCAGATGCGCAAACATTGTGTCTTGATCTTCCTGTTTCTACACCTCGCTCTAGTTTCGTGAATAGCTCAGAGCATCTGCTATGTGAACCTGAAATCGCAGAAGTATTACCTTGTTCAGAAAATTTTCCAATAAATTTGCCCTGTACCATGAATTGTGCAGTAGATCTCTCCAATGAAACTCAGGTCACAGAATCATTATGCTGTCCAGCAGGTGCTTCCATGGTTTTGCCCTGCAATATGGACTGTTCAGTGATCCTGTCCAGTGAAGCTGTGGTCGCAGAGTCTTATGCTTCACCCAGTACTTTGGATACTTTAAACCCTCTAGCAGAGGAGGCTGAAGCACTGCTTACCTCAGTTGGTGTTGCAGTAATATTCACTTGTCTAGCAGCTGTTTTGGAATTACAGTCTGCTCTAATAAAACTTGATGAATTTCTGCCCAGCAAAGCAGAAGCCATTGAAATATTGTCCTCGTCAGCAATTGTGTTAGATACCTTGCCCTGTACACAGTCTGATTTAACCAATGTTGAGTCCCTCTCCAGTGTTGTAACAGCCGAGGAACTCCAGCCCTGTCCTCTGAATGTTTCAGAAGTCTTGCCCTGTAACATGGATAATTCTGATTCTCTGGTCAAAATAATAGAAATCTCAGAATTTCAGTCCGGTCTGATGTGTGTTCCTGAAACCCAGCCCTGTATCCTGAAAGATTCTGGTTCTCTGGCCGCTGTGGCAGAGGTTCCAGAGTCCCCTTCCTGTCCAGGGAATTCCTCAGTTTTGCCTAGTCCAGTGGGGGCTGCTGCAATGCTGACTTGTTCTGCAGCGCCTCATGAGCTCCAATCCAGTGTATTAGATGAGTCTCTGTCCAGTCCAGAGGTAGTTGTGGAGTCCCTATCTGGTTCAGTGCATACATCAGAAGATTTGTCCTGTCTTGTTAGTGCCCCTGAATCTGATTTGTTACTGACTTTGCTGGAATCAGCGACATCTAAGTCTGATCCTGCATTCTCGTGTAAAAATCCAGTAGTTGCGAAGTCTAGTCATGATGATTTTTTTTTGGCCAGTCCTGGTTTTGGTCCTGTCTTGGCTGACCCTGAGGCTCACAGTTCCTTGACATGCCCAGAGGTTTCTCTTGTGCCAGTGTGCCCAGATGTTCTTTGTGTGCCAGAATGCCCAAGTGTGTTTAAGGTGTTAGCGTGCTCTGATGCTTCCTTAGTGGGAACATGTTCTGATGTTGCCAGTCTGCCTGCATGCCCAGAGATGGTTCTGGTCCCTGAAAGCCCTGATATTGATGTTTGTCCTTGTGGCCCTGACTCAGGAATTGCCCTAGGTTCCATAGGGGTTCTTGATAGTTCTCCATGTGAGCCTAAGGGGCATTCTGACCTATGGGGATCTCTTTGGAGCTTCAAGGTGTTCTGGGAGGTCTCTGAGAAAACTTGTCCTGGTGCCTTGGACTGGTTCAACAGTGGGTTTTGTGTTGGTAAAGACAGTACCGGTGGGCATTGCAAAGGCTTTGGCGTTTCTGAACTGTTCCTGGAAGGCGGTGGGTATCGCTCAGGGAGTTTCGGAGGGCTTTCTTCTGGAAATCATGGTTCTGATGGGTGTCACACTGGGGCTTGTAGTACTGATGGGCATGGTTCTGTAGGTTCTGGTTCTGATGGGTCCAGTCTTGTGGGGACTGATTCTGGAATTCGGTCTTGCCGGGCTGTCCCGGTCATCATGAATTATCAGTCAGACTGTTTTGTTGGAAATTTCAGTTTTGAAAAGCGTCTGGAATCCGCTTTTAAAGGCGGGGGTACTGTAATGATCGCTGCTGCAGCAGCTATTGCTGGAAGTAGTGCTGCAGCTCAGGCAGTTCTGATGTCTTTCCATGCAAGCTGCATAGGTTTGTCTGTCTTTCCCTGCTGTCAGCTTGTGACTGATTATCATTCACCTGTGTGGGAATCTGCATGTCTGCTCCCATTGGATGACCTCAGTATAAAGATCTGCTTCCTGCAGGGTTTCCTTGGGTTTTCATAGCTTCAGCTTAAGCCTGTCTTGCTGTCGCTTTAGCCCCCGATCGTGTTTCTTGTTATAAAGATACTTTGCTGGTCTTTGCATCATATATTGGTTCATTGCCAATATATATGCATACCAGCACGTTTATTATTTTCCTTGTATTTGTGTTACGTTAATACATCAGTGTCGCTGATGTATACGTACACGAACTGTTTATATCCTGTGTGCAGTTAGTCAGCTTTCCAGCACGTTTTGGTAGGTTGCGCGTACCGTGACCACCCGTGCTGAGGTAGTTACCCTGCTCCTGTTACCGTTTGTGGATTGCGTTCATCTCTGCGAAGAGATAACGAATCCTTCTGAATCCTGTTCTGTTACTGTTTGTGGATTGCGTTCATCTCTGCGAAGAGATAACGAATCCTTCTGAATCCTGTTCTGTTACTGTTTGTGGATTGCGTTCATCTCTGCGAAGAGATAACGAATCCTTCTGAATCCTGTCCTGTTACCGTTTGTGGATTGCGTTCATCTCTGCGAAGAGATAGCGAATCCTTCTGAGTCCTGTTCCCTGTATTACTCTAGTCCTAGTCAGCGTTCCTGCTTATGTCATATATCGGTTCATTGCCGATATATACATATGTTAGTCAGACGTTACAAATAGTTTCATTGATAGCTGTAATTGTAATACGCTAGGAAAACATACTTATTGTATATTTATCTGTGTTACGTTCATCTATCTTAATCCTGCTATTTTCTGACTATCCTGTCCTGTCTTTGTGAGGCACGCCATCGCCGCATCGCATTGGCTGCCTCATTCCAGTCTGTCTGGTTTTGGACGCTTGCTGTCGCTAAGTAGCCGCTAGCTAGCAAGCGTTCATTCTGTCTACCTGTCCTGATCTCCTCAGTTCTGGTTTATGAGCTCAGCGCTACTTTGCGCTGAGACGTTATAACGAAAGCATTGTTTGTGGCTGTCAGATCTGCACCGGCTCTGTGCGCCACAATCTCCTATTGGAGTCAGTCCTCCACTATACTAGGGATAGCCTGTTTCCTGGTGCTAGTGTGTGTACCTCCTCCACGCCAGCTCATGCGTTGCATGCTGACTGTGGAGAATACACCACCAAGCCTTACACTCTCATAACAAATACATGCAATATTATGCAACAACATGCATGTAGGAAATCCAGGGCTATTTGGCTGCAGTTCAACTGCAGCAAGCAATAGGAGGAGTCATGACAGCATCCTGAGCTGCTCTGAACTGCAGAGTGATTGCAAATGACAATGAGACTTATTGCGAATGGGCAACCAAATGCAAGCAGATAAGTCAGAACTGCCCGGTTGCAGTCCCACTGCAACTGACAGAACATGCTACAGGAGAGATCCTGACACCTTCGTCCTAAAACATCTTTCTTCTTGGCTCTCCTGTTCTGCCATTTGTTATGTTGGCAGAGCTCTGTGAGTAGGTTAGGAGTTGTTTTCATTAACATTTGACCCTGTCTAACAATGTAAGGCAATGGAAATTGCTAACATCGATGGGCTGGGTCACAAGCCAATGAAATCTTCTCCTGACCTTCTCACAGTGATCTACCGTCAGAGGGCAGAATGAGTGAACTAAGATGGCTTCAGAGCGACATGATGGTCGGGAGCGACCAGAGTAGTGAGTTAGAGAGGCGGCTGTCATTTTAAATGTACACCCGTGTTGCCAGAACAACATAAAAAAAGGATGTAAAATTAAAGTACTATTGGTCTTTAATGGTTTTCTTTCGTTACATGAAGTAACGCAGCTTAAAGGATACCCGAAGTGACGTGACATGATGAGATAGACATGTGTATGTACAGTGCCAAGCACACAAATAGCTATGCTGTGTTCCTTTTTTTTCTCTGCCTGAAACAGTTAAATATCAGGTATGTAAGTGGCTGACCCAGTCCTGACTCAGACAGGAAGTGACTACAGTGTGACCCTCACTGATAAGAAATTACCCTTTTTATCTCATTCTTGCTCTCAGAAGCCATTTTCTGCTAGGAAAGTGTTTTATAGTTTGAATTTCTTATCAATGAGGGTCACACTGTAGTCACTTCCTGTCTGAGTCAGGACTGAGTCAGCCACTTACATACCTGATATTTAACTCTTTCAGGCAGAGAAGGAAAAAAAGGAACACGGCATAGTTATTTGTGTGCTAGGCACTGTACATACACATGTCTGTCTCATCATGTCACATGTCACTTCGGGTATCCTTTAAAGGTAACCTAAACTGAGAAGGACATGGATTTTCCTTTTTTACAATACCAGTTGCCTGACTTTGCTGCTGATCCTGTGTCTCTAATACTTTCTACCACAGCCCCTCAACAAGCATGCAGATCAGGTGCTCTGACTGAAGTCTGACTGGATTAGCTGCATGCTTGTTTCAGGGTGTGATTCAGCCACTATTACAGCTAAAGAGACCAGCAGGGATGCCAAGCAAATTGCATTGTTTAAAAGGAAACATCCATATCCCTCTCAGATAAGGTTCCCTTTAATGTCAATAGCACAAGTTACAAATCCCGAGCACACGTTATGCTGCCTTTCTGCAGCATAACCTGCGCTGCTAACTGGCTCAAGTTCTATTAAATTTGCAAGCACACCAGGGAGCATGCTGCTTAGTAGTGATGGGTGCAATGGTTTAAAACGGAGCAGATTTATACATTAATTGGCCCCATACCATGACTGTGATATGAAAGTCAGGCTATGGGGCCAATCAAAGAAAAGCAATCTGCTCCTTTTGAAAACATTGAAACCAATCGGTACTCAGGGCATGTTCACTGGTGCGCTTTTTAAGTTAATAGAACTTGTGACAGCAGTGCAGGCTATGCTGCAGTAAGCATAACATCTGCTAGTGATTTGAAACTTGTCATAAAGCTAGTCTTTTAGCTTCAGTGAAGCATAATGAATCAACTCCTACATTTTGGTGAAGAATATGTATAAATGAAAAACCATGGCTTGAATCTGGAATATGATAGCCAAAAAACATGCAACAAACATAAACATTTCGCTTACATTACTACAAAGAAGTGTGTAAAAGAGTTTTAATACTTCACGTACTGTTATTGTAGTTTCATTTGTTTGAAAATTTGGAAATTAACAAGGTTTGGTATTGTTAAACATGTAGGAGAACTATATTCATCTCAATTTTCTGAAATTTTGCTGGTCAAAATAGAATACACGATGTAATGTATCAATAATTGATACATGAGCGTCTGGTTCACAAACGCCTGACCCAGTACCTCAATGCCAACTCATTGCTAGACCCACTGCAATCTGGATTTCGGCCTGCTCACTCAACCGAAACGGCTCTCACCAAAGTGGTCAATGACCTTGCCTTAGCTAAAGCTGCAGGTAAATACTCCATTCTCCTCCTCCTTACCCTTTCAGCAGCTTTTGATACAGTAGATCATCCCCTACTCCTCCAGTCCCTCCAGTTCATGGGCATTCATGATCTCGCCCTGACCTGGCTTTCATCCTACCTCTCCAACCGCTCCTTCACGACCTCCTTCAATGAGTCCTTGTCCACCCCAAACCACCTCCCGATAGGGGTCCCCCAAGGCTGGGTCCTTGGCCCCCTACTGTCCTCCCTATACACATCCTCCATTGGCAAGGTTATCTCCTCCATGGGTTTTAACTATCATCTGTATGCAGATGACACCCAAATCTACCTCCACACCTCTGACATATCCACCACTACCATGGACAAGGTCTCCTCCTGCCTATCAGCCATCTCCTCCTCGATGTCTGCTAGGTTCCTGAAATTAAATCGAGACAAAACAGAATTTATGATCTTCCCACCCCGGTCATCCCTGGACCTCCCAGATGTGCAGGTCACTGTTAACCACACTACCATTCGCCCTACCTCTCAAGCCCGCTGTCTGGGTGTCACCCTGGACTCCGCACTCTCCTTCACTCCCCACATCCAAAAACTCACAAAGTCCTGCAACTTCCACCTTTATAACATCTGTAAGATTCACCCTTTCCTGACCTCTGCCACCACCAAACTCTTCATCCATGCCCTCATAATTTCCTGCCTTGACTACTGCAACGCCCTTCTGTCTGGTCTCCCTATGACCCGAAAGCCCCACTGCAGTCCATCATGAATGCTGCAGCCGGAATTATCCACTCCTCCCATCGCTCCACCAGGGCGGCTCCCCTCCGTGAATCCCTCCACTGGCTTCCTATCCAGTCCAGAATCAGATTCAAGATATTGTGTCTGATCTACAAATCCGTCCACAAAACCTCTCCAACCTACATTTCTGATCTTACTTAGAGATACACACCAAGCCGCTCACTCCGCTCCTCCAATGAACTTCGCCTGACCGTCCCCTGCATCACCCAGTCCCATGCACGCCTCCAAGACTTCTCAAGAGGCACTCCAACACTATGGAACTCCCTACCTCCACCTATTAGGGCAGCCCCCTCCTTCAACACCTTCAAGAAAGCTCTCAAAACTCACCTTTTTACTCTGGCCTACCACCCCTCACAATTGCTTTAAACCCACAGCTGAACTCTGGTCCCCTACCTCTCGTATCCTTACCTCTTGTAAGCCTTTGGGCAGGGTCTTTCTCCTTTTGTGTCCTACCTGATCATGCACCTCCATTACTGTGAACCAATGCTATGCATCTGAGTGAACCTAACTTGCCTAATCTCCATGCTCCCATCCAGTGACTGACTAAGCATTACCTTGTACTCATACTGTGGTGTGTGATCTCCATGCTCCCATCCAGTGACTAAGCATTACCTTGTACTCATACTGTGCTGTGTGATCTCCATGCTCCATCCAGTGACTAAGCATTACCTTGTACTCATACTGTGGTGTGTGATCTCCATGCTCCCATCCAGTGACTAAGCATTACCTTGTACTCATACTGTGCTGCGTGATCTCCATGCTCCCATCCAGTGACTGACTAAGCATTGCCTTGTACTCATACTGTGCTGCATGATCTGGTCTTTCTTGTATTCCTGTATTGTCATATTGCTGTATGTTACCCCTAAATATTGTCTGTAACTTAAACTAATGTCCAGCGCTGTGTAATATGTTGGCGCTTTATAAATACAATAAATAATAATAATAATTTAATCTGAAATGAAAAAAAAACTGTAAAGTGATATTCCAAGTTATTTAAAAAAAAAAAAAAAAGAAAAAAAAATACACTTACCCGGGGTTTACTCCAGCAACCTGCAGCCGGCATGTCCGTTGCTGCAGCTCCGCTCTCAGCCGCTGGCCCATGATCCCGCAGAGGTTGAGAGGTTGTCCTCCACCGTGCCTGATCGTCTGTCAATAAAGTCCACGTTGTCCGAAGTGTACTGCGTAGGTTCTTCCTCTGACTCCTCCGGCGGCATCCCCAGCACTCCTGCGGTGGTGACTGGTAGTGCGCATCTCCCCTGCATCCCAGACAACGTGGACTTGATTGATGCAGGCTCGGTAGAGGACAACCTCACATAATCAGCCTCTGCATCGGGGGGATTATGGGTCAGCGGATGAGAGCAGAGCTGCGACATGGGACATATTGCCTGCAAGGAGCTGAAGTAAACCCCGGGTAAGGTGCTTTTTTTAAAATACAATTGGACATTCCTTTTAAATGTAAGAAGAACAAGGAATAACTCTTTCACACATTTCTTTAACAAAACAATAACAGATGTGTTTCAATACATAACTGTTTCAGAAACTAGTGATAACCTTTCTAAAGATGTACCTTGTACCAGTAACATTTGAGAAATTATGTTAGCCATTACTTATGTTTAAATAAAATATATTTAAACGTTTAACGAGACACTGAAGAGGAAAAAAAAAATGATATCATGAATTGGTTGCACTATGAATAATTACTAGAAGATTAGCAGAAAAGAAAATATTCTCATATTTTTATTTTCAGGTATGTAGTGTTTTTGCTAACATTGCATCATTCTATAATATGTGCAGATTACACAACACTCAGCATTCAAAATGATTCTTTCAGAGCAGTCTGTGAACTAATGACCTCTCCCCTGGCAGAGAAAAAGAAATTTGTTCACTAACACTTGAGATAATAAAGGTCAGAAAACAGCCCTCTCCATGACTTTGAAAGTCGTAGAGCTTAATGGCTTTTTTGCATAGAGATAACAACTGGAGTTTCTTAACTCTTCCTGTACTGGAAACAATTAGACTGTATCTGATCTTAATGTTTTATTTCTTAGCTGTACTACACATACAAATCATAATATCATAATTTCTTTCTTCGCTTCAGTGTCTCTTTAACTCGCCCCCCATTTCGAATTACTGTTCCTTTGATAATTTGCAACATGAACCATGTATCATATGTACAGGTACTTTTTGAATTTTAGTACTTTTGGATGTCATATGTTTTGTTTTATTTAACAAAATAACGAGTACTCATTCTTCCAAAATGTTTAAAAAGAAAATTAGATTTAATGGCTACAGAAGTAAGAGTTGAAATGGTAAATAGTGTTACAATATGGAATCAAAGATACTACAAATGTAGAGCTTGGATAATAGAAACAATATGGAAAAGGGAGGTTAGATATACTTGAACTTAACGTTTCATTGAAACAATTAACAACCATGTTAGGAACATGAACTTACAAATAACTTTCAAAAAAACAATGCAACGGTCCAACAGTTATAGATTTTTATCTTTTCTAAACCTGAGATAAATTGGTCCCCAGAATGTAAAGCCAAACTATACATTACCACTACCCCTTAAAGAGATTCTACAGAGGTGCTCAAAAAACAAAAATACAACACTTACCTGGGGCTTCTATTGCACCCCTGCAGCTGTTATGTCCCACACCATCCTCCTCCGATCCTCCATTCCCGGAAGCTGAGCCGTGTCTAATATTCGGCCAAGAAGATGAATAGTCTTCCCTCCCATTCCAAATCATCTTATTTTGGCATGCGGCTCTAAGCGTCGAAACTGGGCACCCCATAGCAGCAATGCTATGCAGCGTGGGGCGCGTAGCGGAAATTTGGGGCTCTGGCGGCTGCCAGACCCCGAATTACGCAACTCGGAGGGGGAATAGTATTTAACGCCGCCTTGGAGTTTAGCGGCAGCGGTGAGAGCCATCATTCAACTCTCACCGTGCCGAACTGAGCGGCACCGAAATAACATGCACCCCCCATGTGCAGTGGGAGCTTACTATGCAGCCACAGTACGAAGATTACATGCACTGTGCAATAACCTCCTGGTGATGTGTATGTCTGCACTGCCTAGTTAGATGGAAGATTAGACCTGGACCGGCGATGGGGTATGGAGGTTTAGAGAAGGACAGCGAGGGACATGACAGCTGCAGGGGGGCTGATAGAAACCCCAGGTAGGTGTTGGTTTTAGTTTTTTGAGCCCCTCCACACAACCCCTTTAAACAGTATTGCACCTACATATACTGTTCACCTACATTGAACAAGGGTCTGGGATAATCGACTGATTTAAAATCTTGAAATAGATTATCTTTGTGTTGACTTGTAATTGACTCTATAAATAGCATACTATACCATTTTTTTTTCTATATTTTTTATTGGTTTTTCAACATTAAACATTGAATATACAAGAAACAACATTTGTTAACTTGTTTTTCAGACATTACAGTTAGTTGTTTCAACCTTTCCATATGTCTTTGTCAACAAATAACAATCAATCAGTATGACCTGGATATTTGCTAGTACAACATAAATTTCAGATAAAATAATTAAGGTAGAGTAACATAAGGCGTCTGGTCTCTAGGCTGAGCCTTTCGACCGGGTGATAGAAGTATCTATCTATATCTTCTTCTGCATCTAGGTGGAGTAAGGTAGTCCTTTGCTTGAGGTGTTTGTAGAGCAAATTCTGGCCTTGTCCTGAGTTTACTTATATTGGAAGTATACTATACCATTTTAAACTACTGTGTATTATACTAGCCTGCAGCATCCCTAATTTTCCCTTTTCTTGAAAGAATGTTCCTCTACTTCCCCCTTATCTCTTATTATTCTATGTGTAGTCCAAACTGTTCCATGTATAGCCAAGGGGTCTGCTTAGCTTGTTTCTCAACAGTCGTGTAAGACTAATCAAGTGTTTAGTACTAGAAAATATGATATTGCCTCTTTCTAGTATTCCAAAAAAAAATTAAAGTTTCGTCAGGTTCAAGTACTGTAGAGTATGATCAAAAGTATTCACATATAATTCCCCTAGATATATGTATGAAGTGGCTAATGTCTCCAGATTAATGTACGCATCACTTTTGGTCAACAAATTGTTTTCCAAGAGAAATATAAAATATAATCTATGTAACAAACATTTCTTCTGACTTTTTGAAGTAATTGTAAGTTGCATTGGGATCAACAATTTAGCTTTTAGTATAATATTGAGTTTCTGACAACAAAATTATGATAGTTGACAATACAAACTACTAGTACTTTGATGAAAAAAAGTAAAGAAAATTGTACATGTTAATAAGTTTCAATGTATTTGTTTGGTAGGGGAAGAATTGCACATGAGAGAGTGTTGAAGCTTGTTGAGGTAACTTGCTTACTTAAGTAATACAGTTGAAGACAACAGACAACGCATATATAAATAAGGCAAATGATAAAAAGAACACTATCAACGTTTTTATTACATTTTTTTTTTTTGCAAAAATAACCATTCATAGGCAAGGCATGGAGACAGTGTACAGTGTTAGTTTAAAAAAAAGGTTCGGGTCCTAATGAGCCTTCCCTCTCCTCTCCCTGTGCCTGGCTTCCCCGTTCAAATCCCCACCCCGCAGGGGCTTCAGAAGTCTTCGGGAGCCGAGTCCTCCCGAAGACAGGTGGCCCCTTACTGCGCATGTGTGAGTGCGCCATAGAGGGCGCTCGCACGTGCGCAGTGTAGAGTGGCCCGTCTTCGGAAGCACTCGGGCTCCCGAACCATTTCCGAAGCTTCCCTTCGGCGGGGAAACAGCGGTATTTGACCTAAATGGTCGAATACTGCTCCAGGGGAGCCAGCGCAACAGTGGGGATCGGGAGAGGAGAGGGAATGCTCTATGGGACCCAGAGACTCCCTCTCCTTAGGTGAGTTTCTGACTTTTTTATTTCATTATGGGTTCCCATTCACTTTAAGTTGTTTAGTTAAAATAATAATTAAAAAAAAACTTTGATAGTTGACTTTAAAATAGTACTAGGAATAATTTTTGCAAATAGAAGTATATCTTAAACAAAAAAACAAAAAAAAAAAAAACTTGATCAACTAAGCACAATGTTTAAATCAGCATTAATGTACACAAGAAATGTATTGTCCTGTTGTGAATTTTGAAATTAGTGTTAAATAATAATAGACTGTTTGTCTTGTTTTCTATCCATAGGAAGAAGAAAGAAGATTGAAAATTGGGAGATTTCTTCAACACACTATCTTAGACACTAATGAGTAACATGTAAGGCCCGTATAGACGTCGGATTTTTTTAAACGACCGATCATTTGGACGTAAAATTGGGCGTGTGGATGGCCGGTCATTCACCTGATAAGACTGGATATGAACGATCCGCTTGACGAACGACCGGCCGTACACACGTCCGATTTTACTCCAAACAACCGGATGTTCAAACGTCCGAATGACCGGTGGTTTAAAAAAATCCAACGTCTTTACGGGTCTTTATACAACCATACTGTTTGTACCTGAACCTCACAGTTTTAAAAGAAAGAGACAAAATTAATTTCAATAATTAACCATCTTCCACAGTGTTTTTGGTAGTCTGAGTAGCACTTGTCAAGTTAGCATAGGTACGCTGAATATTATTTTGTTCTACTAGATACACCAATTTTTGAGCACGGTACCCTTGTGTATCATTGCAGTACTGTGTGTAGGTTTTATTGTACAAAATAAATTCCTGTAGTATAGCATGAAGAGTTGCCTTTAATGCAGCTCGATAATGATTGTAAGTGTTGTGGAATTTTTCTGATTGCTCCTTGTCCAACATGAACTGCTCCCTGTCAGCATTTCGTGTTCGACAAATAGAACAAGAAGTACGAGACAAACCTTGGCTTCAAAGTGTTGGAAATCTGGAATCTGTTTGCAACACTTGTGCCGGTGGCTCTTGTAAATGAACAGATTCTTCCTCACTTGTATTTAAATTTCCACCCTCATTAAAGGGAAGGTTCAGGGACACCTTGCAAAAAATAAAAATCGATATCCACTTACCTGGGGCTTCCTCCAGCCCGTGGCAGGCAGGAGGTGCCCTCGCCGCCGCTCCAGAGGCTTCCGGTCGTCTTCGGTGGCCGACCCGACCTGGCCAGGCCGGCTGCCAGGTCGGGCTCTTCTGCGCTCCAAGGCCCGGCACTTCTGCGTCCCAGTAGTTCTGCGCCTGCGCAGTACAGCCCGGAGGACGTCCGATGACGTCAGCGCTCCCGCGTGGGACGCAGAAGAGCCCGTCCTTGGAGCGCAGAAGAGCCCGACCTGGCAGCCGGCCTGGCCAGGTCGGGTCGGCCACCGAAGACGACCGGAATCCTTTGGAGCGGCGGCGAGGGCACCTCCTGCCTGCCACGGGCTGGAGGAAGCCCCAGGTAAGTGGATATCGATTTTTATTTTTTGCAAGGTGTCCCTGAACCTTCCCTTTAATAATTTCAGACATTTCAGGAACTAAGTGTATAATCTCATCTACATTTGGTAGTGTTTCATCTTCATGTTCTGCATCATACATGGGTAACGACTCCCTGCTATCTGCATTTTCAGTGAACAGTACAATTGACTCCGTAGGTTGATCAGATGACTTTTCTGACCCTAACAAAAGGAAAAAAAATGACCCAGTCAAGCATATGTTTTTCCAACATACATACATTCTTTAAAAAACATTTGGTTAAAAAATACTTCAGTGTAATCTGATTATATATAAAAAAATAACCGCGGCCTGAAATGGTTGGAAATGAAACTTCCAGATTTTCCCACAAATAAAATGTAAATGCAAAAACATCAATGTAAAGCTACAGTTGGATGCAAAAGTTTGGGCAACCTTGTTCATCGTGTCAGTTAAATATATCATATAGGGGACACACACAGTGATATTTGAGAAGTGTAATGAAGTTTATTGGATTTCCAGAAAGTGTGCAACAATTGTTTAAACAAAATTTGGCAGGTGCATAAAAAAATAAATTAAATCAATATTTAGTAGAGCCTCCTTTTGCAGAAATTACAGCCTTTGAACACTTTGTGTAGGTTCCAATGCATCTGCATTCTGCATTCTGCTTGAAGGTATTTTGGACCATTCCTCTGTACAAAACATCCTAGTTCATTCTGGTTTGATGGCTTCCGAACATGGACAACTCTCTTTAACATACACCACAGATTTTAAATTATATTCAAGTCTGGGGACTGGGATGGCCATTCCAGAAGGTTTTACTTGTTCCTCTGCATGAATGCCTTAGTGGATTTTGAGCAGTGTTTAGGGTCATTGTCTTGTTGAAAAATCCAAGCCCAGCGTAGCTACAGCTTTGTCACTGATTACTGGACATTGGTCTCCAAAATCTGCTAATAATGAGTGGACTCCTTGCGTCCCTCAACTTTGACAAGAATCCCAGTACCTGCACTGGCCACACAGCCCCACAGCATCATGGAACCACCACTATATTTTACTGTAGGACACAGGTATTTTTCTTGGAATGCTGTGTTTTTCCACCATGCATAATGTCCCTTGTTATGCCCAAATAACTCAATTTTAGTTTAATCAGTCCACAGCACCTTAATCCAAAATGAAACTAGCTTTTCCAAATGTGCTTTAGCATACCTCAAGCGGCTCTGTCTGTGCTGTGGACGGAGAAAAGGCTTGCTCTGCATCACTCTCGCATACAGCATCTCCTTGTGTAAAGTGCGCCAATGGTTGAACGTTGCACAGTGACTCCATCTGCAGCAAGATGATGTTGTAGATCTTTAGTGCTGGTCTGTGGGTTAACTATGACTGTGCTCACCATTCGTAACTTCTGGTTTTCCGAGATTTTTCTTGGTCTGCCACTTTGAGCCTTAACTTGAACTGAGCCTGTGGTCTTCGATTTCCTCAATATATTTCAGACAGCTGAAATCTCTGAGACAGCTTTCTGTATCCTTCCCCTAAACCATGATGGTGAAGAATCTTTGTCTTCAGGCCATTTGAGAGTTTTTTTGAGACCCCCATGTTGCTACTCCTCAGAGAAAATTAGAAGTGGTTAGAAACTTACAATTGACTCCCTTAAATTCTCTCTCATAATTGGATTCACCTTTGTATGTAGGTCAGTGGTCACTGAGCTTACCAAGCCAATTTGAGTTCCAGTAACCAGTTCTAAAGGTTTTGGCATCAATAAAATGACAACAGTACCCACATTTATGCACCTGCCAAATTTAATTTAAACAATTATTGCGCACTATCTGTAAATCCAATATACTTCATTTCACTTCTCAAATATCACTGTGTGTGTCTCCTATATGATATATTTAACTGACATCTTTTATCATAACATCCAACGAGGTATACAGGAAAATCAAGATGATTAACAAGGGTGCCCAAACTTTCGCATGACACTGTATGTTCTCCCAATTAAAATGAAGAACAGTTTTGCAAAAACACTTTATTTAACAGTAATCACTGTAATAGAATAGATAAGCAAAAGTAAAAATCTCGTATGAAGTCTGTAAGTGATACTTTGTTAAGTAGTTGTTGTACAAGTTATGTAAATTTCAATAAGTGTATGACTTAACTAAATCACTTGTTTTAAACAGTAAAAAATAGTGGATTTAAAAAAAATAATTTTTATATACGGTACATAATTTTTTGTTAGTTTTACATACAAAAAACAAACATACATACAAATAATGAAAACAAAAACAAGAAGATATTTTTTATTGTATCTTTTTCAGTACAGCACATACTTACTCATCTGGTCGCTTTTTGATTCAAACCGATTATCAAGTCCCACGATAAAATCCTGATCAATAATACACGTCAGCCTTTGTTTGTAGTCCTTAAAATAAACTTCGACTCCAAGTCCTCCAGTTTTTTTGCTGTAAAATTATTAGGGAAAGAACACTTAAAAAAAGTGAAAAACAATACCAAACATTTTTAATGGAAAGCAAAAGTGAAAAAAAAAATTAAAACAAAATTGGAAAATAATCACCTTTCCTTAAGGGCTTTAGTTATGTTTTCTCTTATGTCCCTTTTGATGTCCTGGTATCTCTTCTTGATGTTATAAACTGATCTTGATACCTCACTTACAGCGTTGACGGTTATATCTTTCCAAGCTTGACTTTTCCATTCAGAATCAGTGCTTGCCATTTTGCTACCCTTCAATTTATCAAAGACAGGTAATAAACTCTCCACCAATGCCAGATATTTTCACTACTTGAAAACCTTTGTTTTCTCTCACGTTCATCATTATTCTTTGTTATAACTTCATGCTCTGATTCTTCAGTTGAAGAGTATCGCGATTGTTTTTTCTTCTTCTTGTTAGGTTGCTTTTGTGTTTTCTTGTTTTGAACAGTTGTCTTGGATTGCCTTTGTTTTGGTTTCGAAGTGCTCTTGCTTCTTCCTCCATACTGCTTACAATCAAATTATTCCGTCCCATACCAAACGGCATCGGAATCATGTTGTTGATATTTCTGTTCACAAACTGTTGGATAAAGAAAATGTAATTAATTGATATTCTACTTAGTGAAAAACACAATTATTATTCATAATGATTACTTCAGTACAATTTTCAAATGAAAGGGACAATAAGTTATAGGTAAAGATGGGATTTGCACTTTATCATGCATATATATATATACAGGTCCTTCTTAAAAAATTTGCATATTGTGATAAAGTTCATTATCTTCTGTAATGTACTGATACACATTAGACTTTCATATATTTTAGATTCATTACACACAACTGAAGTAGTTCAAGCCTTTTATTGTTTTAATATTGATGATTTTGGCATACAGCTCATGAAAACCCAAAATTCCTATCTCAAAAAAAATAGCATATTTCATCCGAAAAAGAAAAGAAAAGTGCTTTTACAACAAAAAAGGTTAACCTTCAAATAATTATGTTCAGTTATGCACTCAATACTTGGTCAGGAATCTTTTTGCAGAAATGACTGCTTCAATGCGGCGTGGCATGGAGGCAATCAGCCTGTGGCACTGCTCAGGTGTTATGGAGGCCCAGGATGCTTCAATAGCGGCCTTAAGCTCATCCAGAGTGTTGGGTCTTGCGTCTCTCAACTTTCTCTTCACAATATCCCACAGATTCTCTATGGGGTTCAGGTCAGGAGAGTTTGCAGGCCAATTGAGTACAGTAATACCATGGTCAGTAAACCATTTACCAGTGGTTTTGGCACTGTGAGCAGGTGCCAGGTCGTTCTGAAAAATGAAATCGCCATCTCCATAAAGCTTTTCAGCAGATGGAAGCATGAAGTGCTCCAAAATCTCCTGATAGCTAGCTGCATTGACCCTGCCCTTGATAAAACACAGTGGACCAACATCAGCAGCTGACATGGCACTCCAGACCATAATTGACTGTGGATACTTGACACTGGACTTCAGGCATTTTGGCATTTCCCTCTCCCCAGTCTTCCTCCAGACTCTGGCACCTTGATTTCCGAATGACATGAAAAAGTTGCTTTCATCCGAAAAAAGTACTTTGGACCACTGAGCAACAGTCCAGTGCTGCTTCTCTGTAGCCCAGGTCAGGCGCTTCTGCCGCTGTTTCTGGTTCAAAAATGTCTTGACCTGGGGAAGCGCGGCACCTGTAGCCCATTTCCTGCACACGCCTGTACACGGTGGCTCTGGATGTTTCTACTCCAGACTCAGTCCACTGCTTCCGCAGGTCCCCCAAGGTCTGGAATCGGTCCTTCTCCACAATCTTCCTCAGGGTCCGGTCACCTCTTCTCGTAGTGCAGCGTTTTCTGCCACACTTTTTCCTTCCCACAGACTTCCCACTGAGGTGCCTTGATACAGCACTCTGGGAACAGCCTATTTGTTCAGAAATTTCTTTCTGTGTCTTACCCTCTTGCTTGAGGGTGTCAATGATGGCCTTCTGGACAGCAGTCAGGTCGGCAGTCTTACCCATGATTGCGGTTTTGAATAATGAACCAGGCTGGGAGTTTTGAAAAGCCTCAGGAATCTTTTGCAGGTGTTTAGAGTTAATTAGTTGATTCAGATGATTAGGTTAATAGCTCGTTTAGAGAACCTTTTCATGATATGCAAATTTTTTGAGAATTTGTGGTTTTCATGAGCTGTATGCCAAAAATCATCAATATGAAAACAATAAAAGGCTTGAACTACTTCAGTTGTGTGTAATGAATCTATAATTTAAGAAAGCCTAATATTTATCAGTACATTACAGAAAATATTTTTTTTAAAAAGGACCTATATATATATATATATATATATATATATATATATATATATATATATATATATATATATATATATATATATATAGGCACTAGAAATCCACAAGGTTCTCTATTATTCTCATTGCTCCTCTCCTGGTTATTTATTTTATTTTTTTTAAATTTAACGAAAATCCCCCTTCCATGTCCCCGCTAAGCGTCATCTTGCGTGGTGTTATTTTTTATTCCTGTGAATACATGGTTCACTCTTCCAGAACAAGTAACTTTATGCATGTTTAATTTTCATTATGAAGTACAACTCTAGGTCTCTTTAAAGGGAAGCTCCACGGTGTATAAAAAAAGAATACTAATCCACTTACCCGGGGCTTCTTCCAGCCCGTGGCAGGCAGGACGTGCCCTCGACACCGCTCCGGAGGCTCCTGGTCTTCTCCGGTGGCGCACCCGACCTGGCCAGGCCGGCTTCCAGGTCGGTCTCTTGTGCACTCCAACGTGCTTCTCACGCAAGCGTGCTGACGTCACCGGTCTTCTCCGGTGGCGCACCCGACCTGGCCAGGCCGGCTTCCAGGTCGGTCTCTTGTGCACTCCAATGTGCTTCTCACGCGGTCGCGCTGACGTCACCGGTCTTCTCCGGTGGCGCACCCGACCTGGCCAGGCGGGCTTCCAGGTCGGTCTCTTGTGCACTCCAATGTGCTTCTCACGCGGTCGCGCTGACGTCACCGGTCTTCTCTGGTGGCGCACCCGACCTGGCCAGGCCAGCTTCCAGGTCGGTCTCTTGTGCACTCCAATGTGCTTCTCACGCGGTCGCACTGACGTCACCGGTCTTCTCCGGTGGCGCACCCGACCTGGCCAGGCCGGCTTCCAGGTCGGTCTCTTGTGCACTTCAACGTGCTTCTCACGCGGTCACGCTGACGTCATCGGACGTCCTGCGGACTGTACTGCGCAGACCGTACTGTGGGGGCAATCAGACCTGCGATCTGTTGGTGGGGAGAAAAGGGGGCGGGGATCACTTGTGTGCTGTGTTGTGCGGCCCTGCAGCTTGGCCTTAAAGCTGCAGTGGCCAATTTAGAGAAAATTGACCTGGTCTTTAGGGGGGTTTAACACTGCGGTCCTCAAGAGGTTAAATGAGCATCATCCAATAAGAGAAGGAGGTTTGCAACGGTATGAAATTCCACGGTATGTCAACAATCTTACAAAAATTCTATGGTATGACAATATTACAGTATACGTAATATACAATTATTTGGATCTGGTTTACCCCCTTACATTATATAAAATGTTCCCCACTCCATCAGTATACTTATGATTGAGCCGCTGGGAGATTTGGGGCACTAGAAACTGTAAAAATGCTCACCCTGCTCTTGCACGAGTCCTGGTGGTGTTAGAGATAGCTGTAGCCAGTAGTAGGTGACCACAGCATAGGTAGCCAGGGATAGGTGTAGCCAGTAGTAGGTGGCCGCAGCATAGGTAGCCAGGGATAGGTGTAGCCAGTAGTAGGTGGCCGCAGCATAGGTAGCCAGGGATAGGTGTAGCCAGTGGTAGGTGGCTGCAGCATTGGTAGCCAGGGATAGGTGTAGCTAGTAGTAGGTAGCCAGGGATAAGTGTAGCCAGTAGTAGGTGGCTGCAGCATTGGCAGCCAGGGATAAGTGTAGCCAGTAGTAGGTGGCTGCAGCATTGGCAGCCAGGGATAAGTGTAGCCAGTAGTAGGTGACTGCAGCATAGGTAGCCAGGGATAGGTGTAGCCAGTAGTAGGTGGCCGCAGCATAGGTAGCCAGGGATAGGTGTAGCCAGTAGTAGGTGGCCGCCGCATAGGTAGCCAGGGATAGGTGTAGCCAGTAGTAGGTGACCGCAGCATAGGTAGCCAGGGATAGGTGTAGCAAGTAGTAGGTGGCTGCAGCATTGGTAGCCAGGGATAGGTTTAGCCAGTAGTAGGTGGCTGCAGCATTGGTAGCCAGGGATAGGTCTAGCCAGCAGTAGGTGGCTGCAGCATAGGTAGCCAGGGATAGGTGTAGCCAGTTGTAGGTGGCTGCAGCATAGGTAGCCAGGGATAGGTGTAGCCAGCAGTAGGTGGCTGCAGCATAGGTAGCCAGGGATAGGTGTAGCCAGTTGTAGGTGGCTGCAGCATAGGTAGCCAGGGATAGGTGTAGCCAGTAATAGGTGGTCGCAGCATAGGTAGCCAGGGATTGGTGTAGCCAG